>NW_019214585.1:0-98912 GCF_002532875.2 Varroa jacobsoni
ATATATAGGTCCATAGAAGCAACAACACTATATATAGCTTAATTTTGATTTAATACTGATTGAAATTGGTTAATTAATTAATAAAATTTGATTGAACAGATGCTGCGAATATTATTAAGCTGCCGATAATTAAAATCGATGGTTAAAAGATGAGGTCTAGTAATGAAGGCAAATGTTACATGAATCTATCCTTCAAACGAAGTAACGAAGGCATAGTCTAGTTGCAAAGAACATTTAAGTGCTGTAACAAATTTAGTACATCTAAATTCCGCTTAATATACGCGTATAGATGTCATCATTCATATTAGAAAAATATTTCTATAACGTGTTCCGACAAAACCTAATGATAACTTTAGATTATAAGGCAAGCGCCCTTTTTTGGAACGTCCTTTTTTGTCTGGCTTTCGCCCGATGTTTGCAGATTCGGAGAGGTCTTTCGTTCGTACTTTGTGGACAAACATCGGCCTGTTACGTTAGTAAATCGTAGCTCAGTAACGGGAAATTTTACCAAGCAGTGCGCCGAGCTTTAGCGATGGTTCTTTTGTACAAAGTAGTATTATCCTGTAAAAACGTAATTCGTTATCGGCTGTCAGATGCGTGATCTGACTAAAATTTCTACCCGAAGATTATTGGCGAAACATCCAGGATTAAGGAATGTATTCTTGTACTTAGAATCTGTACGTCGAAGCAAAAATAAGCCACGCATTAGGAAACAAATGCATTAAGTATCGATAGTCGCGTAGTAATTTTCATATCCTTACTGTGTGCATCGTAAACTCTCCGTTTGCTCTGTTGAGGATGTGCAGCCAGTTTTCTTCTCCCTTGTCTGTTATTATACGATTATCAATCAGCTTGGTATAAGTGCGCCTGGTGGATCTGTGCACGAGCGGGAAGCAGGTCACTCTTAGCCTTTGTTGGCCTTTAGCTGTTGTCATACGTACTTTTCACATCACTCGTCGGTACGCTATGGTACAACGCGATTCATCTGTATCTAGAAAGCGTAGCCGCCGTAGCTCCTACCTGCCTGCTCTGCTGCCTGCTGAGAAGTGTTCTAACGTGATAATGATGAGATGCCTTAACAAATAGCCAAATTCCACTCCAGTACCCTTGGTCCTCGCCTTCATAGGCTATCAGCTAGTGGTATTCTGTATGTGGTTCGTTTAGATACAACTCTTTTTACTTTTCTCTCCTATATAATATATATAACATATTTGCTCTATGCTCTTTCAAGTTTTGGTGTCTATTGCAGGACTTCTCACTACCGTAAATGGTAGAATTTCGTCTAGTCCTGTAATTTCCGGTCGGTTCGGTCGAGAAGTTGGCTTATGACTGCTGTAGCTACCGTCTTCCTTCTTCCAGCACAGAAGAGGCAAGCGATGACTCGAGTGATCGGAGCTTATTCGTCGTTGTTCGAAAGGCCGCTTGACCTTACCTCAAAACATTACGGTGACAGAACTTTTGAAACACCACTGGGTGTTTGCGTGCTCTCTTAAAAGTGCCAATTCTACTTAGGTACTGTTTCTACCTCAGAAACCACTACGTAAAAAGGGAGTGGTATCTATGCTAACACGCATCGTTAACGTACAGGTTTGCTTCAGTTTGGCCAACTGATGGGTTACCTTAAATCGGAGTGAATGACCTAGTGATAAGACGCTGCTCATTAAACAGATTGAGAGTGTTTCCGAAATAGTTCAGTGGGTAACGTATTTGTCTGCTAATCTTTGGGACACGTATAGAGAGGCATGTCAAGTCAAATATTCTGATCGTTACCATTTTAGGCGTAGAGGAAAAATTGCAGTACCACTTTATGATACACAATACCCAACTGGGTCGATTCTTCTAACGCGCGAAGATACATAACATAACGTACCTGTGTGGGTCAGTAAAATGGTATCAAAATAATATGTCGAAGGAAAACGCCAAGTAGTCAATGTTTTTTGTTGTTAATTAAACTGAACTTTCTTTCCAGAAAGAAAAACTGCGTAAATAGAAACGTTATACGATAAAAACTTACGCAAGTGGAGAAACTGATGAAAAATACGATACCCAATGAATTTATATGGAGTCGAATTTGAAGAGCAAAGCATCCCTATAATTTGATAGGAATCAATCTTGTTTGACAGTACCAAAGCGCACTATTTACTATAAAATTGTCCACCTAAAGGCAAATCATTATAGCATGCGAAGATATATATATATATAAACATAAAAATAACCATTTATTCATCCTCTGGCTAATCGTGTCGCCATTTTCTTTCAGGAACAGAAAACAAATATGTTATGATGAACTATGGACGCTATATCAAATCGAGCTCATAGAATATATCACCTTGTATCCGTCGAAACTTCTTCAAGTCAAGTTTAAGTTTCTAATATATATGTACCTAAACGGACCTGGGATGATCGTTCTTTACTGTTGTAAAGCTGGCTGATATATATATAGATAGTTGTCTGGTATAAAAATACCGGTTCGATAAAAAGGATGAAAGCTGCATGGGCCGAGCCCAGTTCACTGCGTTGCATTGTTGAACCATTCGGTTCTCGACATCTGGGTTCGCTCAACAACCGCATCAATATATGTCGTAATAGCGGACGGTATCGTTAGCGTTATAAATTGACCTGTAAGCAACTGTAAACAATATCCAACCACAAAGGAAAACGGAGATAGGCAGAGTTTAGACAACGTCTTTTTCGCCTATAACGACCAGCAGAACCTAAATATTGTTGTCATTTTTATACACGTGTTTCGGAAACCTAGCCGTAAATGAGACGTTAGTAAAAGTAGGTATTTTATATGAGCAATTATTAGCTAAGCTATTTTTTTTCTTGATTGCTTGAAGAACCATGCGCTTTTTTAAAAAAAATAATAATCGACAAAAATTATTACTCACGATCGGATATATTTTAAAGTAAGAGCTATATAAAGCATTGAATATCGTTTGCACCACCTTAATGAATTTACTGTTCTACAGTATAATTCTTCTGATCCGTTTACAAACTTTCTGAGATTGTTAGGAAAGATATTTACATTATCAAAACAAATATTTAACTTGTGAGGATGAAGTTGAAGTCGGTATATTTAAATAAGCATACTAAGTTGATACCAAAACATACGGCGATTCTTCATCAAACTCCAAGGATTTTACTGAGAGAGCAAACGACGTTAATGTAAAAAAATACGAAAAAAAAGCTGTAAGTTCAAAAGCACTTCAACAAAATCAATGTGTTTATATTACACGGAAATTAAAACTTTATTGATAATGAAGTTACGTATCTTTATTGTAATAGTAATAATAAATACTTCAACTACGGCATTAGTTATGTATAAATCAGTATTATTTGAATATTTTTAGAAATAAATCTCTTTAGAAGAACTTTGCTTTGTTTGATGAAGAATATGCATCAAATATTGTCATTGATCTGGATATTCTGTCCTAAACGCAGAGTTTATATGAACGTGAAACGGTGCCAGAAATCTGCGTTATGGATTGCACGATCGTGCAATATCCGTCTTCAGAGTCAACATCATCAACTTGTTATTAATCGTCCAACTTTGGCCCCCCGAACCATTCTAGTATGTCGACGATATGCCCATTAACGTCTCTTTAATACGATCTGTACTGTATTTTAGGTTTTTCAAGTTGTCGAAGACACTGATAACAAACGCGCTATCATCTTTGCTAGTGGCCCTTATCCTGACGATTCAATCAAAACCTTTGGTTTTACTTCGTCTGCTTTTGTCTGCTTCAGCGCTTAATACCCAGACTGGGGCTTCCACACCCCTAGAACAAACCTAAATCAATGTGTCATAACAAAGATCTGCCAGTATGGGGCGACCGTAAACCAGTTCTACTGATCACCTGTTCTATAGGGGCATATTCTGTATTTACGTAAAGTTCATCAGAATGAGTGCAATCCGGCGTAACGAACAGCGCAAACTGGGAGCTGAACACAAGACTATTAAGAGGGATTCGTCGATTAGTGGCCGACCTCGCTCTTATCGGCATGAATGTTAGTGTTGGCGTACGGTGCCGACTACCCCGAATTATCCACCCACCCAAGAATATGTTGGGTTGTGCGAATTTTTTTTGCGCAGAGAGAAAATGTCTACAAATGAATCCATTTCAGTGACAAAAACGCAGCGCTGATTAGCGCCGCGTCGATGGGCCAAACAAACACCGGATTAGAAGTAGCAGAACGGAACGCGGGCAACAAGAGTGGATACGGGACAATGTACATTTTGGATAATGGCCAATAACAGGCGGAGACCGGTTCATATCATCCAAGTTTGCGATGCCGACTATTCGGCTATATACTGTTGGTTGGCGAAACCCTCCTAGACTAGTGTTATCTATTTTGTGTCGATATAATACTATGTATATGTTAATAACTATGTTTCGTCTCTCGTAGACTTCTTTGTAGGGTTGTTTAAATGCTGTGATGGGCGACAACGATTTCCAATATTCGATTTCCCTTCGCCGTCACGGCTAGTAACGAGGCCAGAATCAACTAAAAGTTATTGTCAAAAAAAGGAAGCAGAGATGCTTGCAAATACATAGATAGAACGGCCAGATATAGCGGCGGGGCAGAAACGAGGCAAGTACGAAAAGGGCACTGAAGCAGGTGATATTTCCTTATTTATACCTATTTTTCTGTGTAATGTTGCTAGCTAATATTTGGTAAGGGTAACCTCAATTAACTTGCAGCTTCTACAAATGTATGAATTAAGCTACTTTCGACATCAGCATCAATAACCTCGTCACAACCAGCAAAGAATACGGTCAGCGATCGTGAAAAATTAGCTAAATGCACTACCCCCGTAAAAATATACCCATCCAATATATATATATCTTACATGTCTTGTTATCTTTGTCTCCAGCTGCTTTTCTTTGATTTTTATTTATGCGTGCCTTATATGTTCATGTAGAGTTCTACTAATTGGCAGCATCGGTTGATTTGCTAGCGAAGGCTTTCGCAGTCCAAAGGTGGAAGGCTCACCCCTCTCTCGTTTGCTTTCTCTAAGTAATATATATATATTTTAATAAGAACAGACCTCTGTATATATTATGCCCAAACAAGAACTGGGTCACTGTACCAGTATGGTACAGGGTTCACTGGCAAGTCAATTCGGAAGATATTTCTTCCCCAGACCCATATGATAGGCTTGAGCAGTGTGCTATTAAGGTTCAAATATGGCCTCTAGTTCTATCTAGGGTTGGGGTAAAATATCTAAAGGGTTGCATTAAAGAATAGGCTGGATCATTTTCGATTCGATAGATAGCTTGTGATCCGGATACAATATCTAATCGCCACAGGAAGTAATAAGGGTAAATGAAAAAATAAATAAAAATTACGTAACGAGTTGATATTTTTATCAGGACGAGCTAACACTTGGACGGTACAAATGGATCTTTGTTATGTAAATGGACAAAAATTATCTATTTCCAATAGTTAGAGTTTTGCGTTGTATATGATTAGGAGCAAATTGAATAACATTAACTGTTTGTATCTACCGAAGGAGTGTTCCCCATATTACAGAATAATCTACTGTTATGGTTGCTTTCCTCTGTGGCAATTCTCCTAACCGTATATGTAACCAGTATAATAACAGAGAGGAACTGAGCTAATGATAACCGGTAGAATCAAACAGTAGAGAAGATATTGAATTGTGAGCCCGATAGATACATAGTAGTAGTGAATGGCGTCGTATCGGCGTCGGCCTTTTGCGGTACCGCATTTGAACAGGCGCGCGCGCTTGAACAAAGACGAAGGATACAGACAAGAAAAGATGGCAAGAAAAAACACTTGGTCCACCTGGTCTCGTATCGTCGTCGGAGTGTGCTACGGGCGTCTGCGGCTTTGGCAGCGCCGGCGCCTCAAAGTGCGCCAATAACAGAGCGGTTGAGAGGATACGTAAGTACAACATAGCAAGAACAAATGAAAAACAAGAGGAGGAAAAGGGGACAAAGGGAAAAACGACGGACTTTAAACCGCGCCGCCTGCCTAAATAATTGTCTAACCGCGCTCGTGCCAACAAGGTAAACTTGGTCGTTTACCCTCTGTAGTTATGCTTGTTTCTGTGTGACTGTTGGCTAACTTTTTCGCTCGTCTTATAAAGGGGACAGCTTCTCTGCGAGCCTTCGTCCCTTACCGATATCTATTATTAAAAAAATGGCGACATTCCTTTTAGAACTCTGTGAAGGAACCCCAGAAGTGCCAATGCCGACGCTCTTGTATAAGAGCTACGCTTTCTCACAGCTAGTCTACTAGATTCTCGAAATCGAGGCTACGACGAGTCCAATGACTCCCAGAGAGTGACGCTGTCCACATCGTCCACTCTACATCTGGTCTTTTTCTCGTTATTACACGTTATAGGTGTATTGGGACGTTCGTGTTCAAGCTTGACGCTCCACGGTGGTTTAGAGTGCACGCTAAAGGACTTACGACACCAGACATGGATGCCTTGGGAAATAGAGATGCTTCCGTTAGATTAGATAGCTCCTGTTGCCGCTGTCACGACTCATAGATGATCGACAAATGTACTAAAGTAAATGGGTTCCAGCTATAGACGGTGCAAATCACCTCGAAACGAATGTATAATTTACCTTAACAATAGGCTATGACACATTATTTTTGCTCTTTCTATTTATCACTCTATAGGAAAGCCACTTTTTCCTTTTCATTATAAAACAGGGCTGTCTTGGGATTGGACAAATTGCCAGTAAGAGTTGTTTCGTGAAATTTCATAGGTTCCAACCATTCAAATAGGCTTGAAAAGGCTCTGTGCGGATTATCAGAACGAAAGTGGCTACCTGGAGGGAGTGTGCCAAAAGGCGCACTAGGGTGGACCGACTGGGCCAATGGTTAAGCAAGAATGATAATCTCTCTATATAATGCATAAGTTATCTTTTCCCAGGGTGATAAACATCGTTCATATAAATACTGACTACAACAGCATTAATGCGTCAGTAGAATCTGCTCGTTGGTTAAAATTAATCCATATTTTCCTACAATCTATTAGATAAAGGGATTCTTGCATTCAACAACAGAACCTTCGAAACATCAACACGCCTATGTATAGCTATAGGTACGTTACCGACCGTACGTCACTGCAGTTTAGGTAAAGTGCTGGCCATAAAAGTCTAACGTGCTGTTTACCAACGAAGTAAACGCCGGCACAGTCTGCCTCGCAGATTATTCTATGGAGATCGTAATGAGCCCTTTTCTGAAGGGCGTCTTCTTTTCCGTATAAATATTTATCCATTTCAATAAGAGATCTAGAAGCTTGCTTCTTGTCCACAAAAATGCGATTGATAGCGGTTGCCCTGATGCTCTTGCCGTAGCTAGCAGACCATTTCAGAGCCAGCCCTGCTCTGCAGGCAAAGAAAGGGGAGCTTTACCGCAGCCACAGTACACGCGCCTAGTCAAGGACCCCGCACACATAAGAAACTTCAGTTACTAACGTAATTTCATGTCTAACGTTCTGCTAGCCTGACGAAAGCCGAGACAGCTGTAAGAGCATCCAGGATCTGTCGGCTGAGGTCGTAAATAGTTACGTTGTGTTGATTACGATCACAGTATTGTACGATCACAAGGTTTAGTTCGAGCGATGGTCGCCAAAACGGGGATGGTATATGATCTCAGTAGAAACTGGATGTCGTAACCCATTTCAGCCATTGTGCGAACAGTTTCACTCAACGTCTCTTGTAAAATCAATGCGTAAGGAGCAAGCTTTATCTCTGCTGTGGTGTTTAAACTCTAAATCTCTTAAGCAAACTCAAGTGAATGTCGCCCACTAGAGCTGTTCTCGTTTTGCTGCCACAGGCTGTTCCTGTACAAACACGGCCAACCTTAGACTATATTCGAAAAATATAAGAACCTGCCTGTTACGAGGTGGTTAGCGTCTCGACCACCTAAAAATATGCCGCTCCAATGGTCACGAAATCTCACAGTCGTTTACTTATTAATACCAACACTAATGTTCCCCTCGTACTTTCGATGCAGGAAGTGTGCGTATGGTCGAGGAGGTACTCAATGAGGTAGATGACCATAACTAGTGCGTACTTTATCCGGTCCCCAGCTAATGTCTTTATCTAAGCTGGGGGCATTGGTATGGATCGTCTCTGGATTCACTAGCTGGATTAAAACAAGCCCCACCAAACCTATCTAATTTGACGTAAATTGCTTTCGATTTGTAGCAAGAAATAATTCGCAGAAGCAGTAGATGGAGCAGCTGGTAGAACTCCTGCGCTTTGTGCAGTGTAATTCTAGGGGCGCTTCAGGTTCTCAACTCGTAACAGAGTACGTCCTAGTTTTTATAGAAACTTATAAGTAAATAAAATGAGTCTTTCTCAGTTTAGTTGCTTACTGCTCACAACGCCTCTATTTAATGTCACCGCCCGCTGGATGCTGTACCATGCTACATAAGATGTATTATTTATAGTCGAAGAGATCTCGAGATGGTGATAGCACTGAGAGATACTCGATCACCTGTGAAACAGCCATCTCAGTTCCTATCATCATGGGTTTTGGCAATGCGGTTATAGGTGTACGTGGCGACATCTGAGCGATACCGGGGAAAATCGACCATCAATATTTTCGCCGCTCACTTGGCATTGGAACAGTCGATTTTAAGGGTGGTGAAAACTCACCACGAGAAAGCAGTGAATTTATTATAAGTGAGACATCTACGAAAAGTAGCGAAAAATCGACCACTATTCCAAAGTGTCTGGACAATTTCCAGCAATTATTTCTATCTCATTAAGCAAAACCTTTTAGACACTCTACAGGAGTGCACCTGAGTGAGTACGCATTAACGTTTAAGAAAACTATAGTTGCCTTCACGTTGTATCCTCATCGGCGTCTTCATCATCCATCGCTCAGCTACGTCTCTCGGGTCGTAATGCCGGGTTCCCGAGTCGCCCAAAATCAGAACCTCGTTAACACGCACTGGATTTCTTCCGGAAGTTCTTAACGAGAGCTTTTCGCCATTTACGCGCTGCGCAAAGGGGCAATTTCAAGATACAGGAGCACTGGCTGCTAAATATGTACCGTCGATATCCCTTTATTGACCTGCATCGAGATGCTATCACAGCAGATCCGAGACGAGTACCCGTTTCAACGTTTCCGAGGTGTGTTATAGCAACGCACTGCTCCCCGTAATCGAGCTCTATGCAGTGGCATAAAATTAATCACTGCTCTAATTACGGGGTATATATAGTTAAACCTTCGATATGCAAAGGTATCTGCCTCTAACCGCGGGCTTTTATGGATTAAGAAATCTGGTTTTAGCTCGATTCGGATCTGCGCTAAGTGCGACTTGGGCTTCGACGTTCTATCAGCAAACCCGCCCGCAACTGACTTCGTGGGATACCATTATTAATGGTGGAGTTAAGGCCACGCTTTGGGTCTTAAAGCAACAAGAATCTGCCAACAGCCGACCTACGAATACGATTTGAAACTTGATTTCTATCAAATTCGGCCAATAATTACTCAGGTCAAAGGGGAACTTACGTCAACGTGTATGACCGTTTCATTGTAATGTGTGCAGTATTCACGCTTCGATGTAATTGTATGCTGAAAAAATATACTAGCTAATCGGGTCCTGTCTTGCATACACTGCTCAAATTTAGATAATAAGATCGCATCTGTACGCTTTCATTGTGTAGCCTAACTGGAATCGAGTTGAATAATATATGCTTAGATTTGGAACAACATATTTGCGTACATTGCTGTTCAGTGTTGGCTTAATTACGGTAGCGTCTTCAAGCAAAACTATTCGATGACGGCCTGAGAACGGGTGTTAACGCTGTTCTTAAAATGAAATCAGCTGGCCTTCAAACAGGACACGAATCGTCCATAGGCCTGAGAGCTCTTGTCCTGAAACTATCAACTGCGGAAAAAATTATTTTTTTTTTGCTACCGTTCTGTCATATGGACATGCAAGATGCTATAGTGCTATCTCAAAGAGCCACTATAAGAGATGCTGTAGACAAACACACGTCATACAAGACGTTCGACGAAGGAGTGCACAGTATGCAGACCGATATTAAAATAGATGCTTGTAGAGCTTGGTGAAATCTCTTATCTACACACGTAATGAGAAATCGGTTGCGCTCTACGTAGATACCTCGATATCGG
Organism: Varroa jacobsoni; assembly: GCF_002532875.2. Taxonomy (NCBI): domain Eukaryota; kingdom Metazoa; phylum Arthropoda; class Arachnida; order Mesostigmata; family Varroidae; genus Varroa; species Varroa jacobsoni. The sequence continues at coordinate 10,141 of NW_019214585.1, forward strand.
ATGATTTCTAAAGTGTATCTTGTGAGTTCCCTGGATGTGTCGATTTAGTTCTACCGAATACAGTCGTCGACGGAAAGAGGTAGCCAAGTATACCTATTTGCTATGACTGATAAGTGTGATCTATATATTTGTTAAAGGATCTTCAAAGCCGGGCCAAAAAAAGGGGCAATTTCCATTCCTGCTAAAAGCTCATTTTGTAGTACTAAGTGATGCCAAACGTCAAGCTGATCATTGCTATTAGCTTTCTACTGCGTATAGAAGGGATTATTCTGTACTTGCAAATAGCAAATATACATAGCTATTATAGACTTGTAAATAGATAAATGTCTCCATGTCATGAAAATGGTCCAGTTATTTAAAACTGAAGCAGGTGCCACGATGCTTGGGCACAACGGCACCATTCACGTGTTTGTATTATGCCTAGTTAGGTAAAAATGGGTTAGATGCGTATATTTATATATAGTATTTAGGCATATGCCTGGACATGTCGAACCCGAATACGAAAAGCAGCGAAGTATAGAATACAGATAAATCTTTCCTTGCCTAGAATGTCATTTCATAAGCCATTGAGCCATCAGTCGCCCAGCCGCTGTCCGATTAAGCGGTCGGATCAAGTAAGCCGTTGCAATAGGAGTGTCCGCTAACGAGAGCTACTTAGTCGTTTGCGGTGAAACGTTTTCGTGTGTTCAGACATCTATCCAAGCAGTTTTCATGTTAGTTCCTTTGCAACAAGGACAAATATCGGATTGACCTAGTCTAAAAGATCAGGCATTGCCAACAGCGGCTCTAGACTCGGATACATAGCGTTGATAAGCAACAAATAAATAGTGACTGTGAATGTTTTATTCAGCTGTCCAGAAGAGGAAAGAATCAAAGCAATCTTTGTCTTTAATAATACAAAGATATCGCATAACTTATGGCAAAGCATAAAGCTGTTCGTTCCCCTAACCACTAGCTACACGTTACCTTCTAAATGTTTCTTCTACTTAAAAAAAGTCTGTGTAATGGCAGTTATACATTTGGTCTTTCTCAACGTTTCAACAACAATACCAATGCAAAGGCCGAATCAGCTGATTTATACATTATGAGTTGTGATTTTGTACAACGGCAGTGACCGTAAACGGCTGTGTAACTCTGGTAAGAGAATTCGCCTATTCGTTACCGGTCACAGATTATGATAGGCCAGCAGTTATAGTGGGATGAACCCATCGTTCCTTATACGGGGCGCTGTTGAAAGATTGTCCTGCGTTGATTCGTCTTAGTAAGAAGAATTAAGGTTTTAAAAGATGACAATTAAACGACAGACAGGGTAGTGGAATGACAGGTTTCGTCTTGTGGATATTTAAGGACCCCAGCTAGCGGGTTTATTCTAGTTATCAAATCTCAATAGATATATTTGGTTGTCCTTCTAGGATAGCTAAATGAGAAGCAAAACATTCTTTTTCAGAGAAACGAAAGGCATTGCTGACGAGCTACTCTATGATTGAGCATGTTCTATGTAAATTACGCATGGTAAATTTACTTGGTAAGTGACTTTCATAGAAATCTGTCATAAATAATCTATTTATATGTATTTAATGTTAAATGTAAGATCGATTGAAAGGCAATAATTGTTTCAGATTCCCGATAACTTAGCCTATGGGACGGGACGTCTTAAACGTTTGTCATGTGAGAAGCAGATCTCTATGAATACACTATAGTGTGCAATGGACATCTAATAAAAGCAGGAAACACACTGTGGCCATTACCAACTATGCAAGGGTCCTAAGTAAAAATAGCCAAACCACTACGAATTTAATATCACCATAATGTGACAAGTAAAACAGGGAACAGGATTAAGAAAATACTGACCGTTTTTTTAAGGTCTGACTTTTAAGGTCGCCCAGTTTTGACGAGTCCTTGACCAAATAATGCCCGTATGTAGGTCACAAGACAAATCAGTGCCTACGGACAATGTTACTGAGTGTTGTAGGCTGCAGAGTTAACCGTTATTGACAAATATCAATGTTGACCGGCCTGATTTATGGCTGCGGCTGGACAAGTTGTGTCTAAACGTAGCTTACACAGACACACACCAATGGCACGAGTCTCCGGTGAGCCGTGACGTAATCTGAAAATTGCCGATGCAAGAATACGTGAAGACGAGCGTCTCTAATTGGGCACGGGTTCCTATTAATAATATTGATTGTCAGCAGCTTGCTGGCTTCCGGGATGAATGTCGAAAGGAAGACGCTTTAGGAAAAAATATAAATGTCAGTTATACCTAGTCCTTTTTTACAACAAATCTTGTCCTGTAGAACCAAAGCTGCGGTCTGCCACAATTCAATCGCAGATATGTATACACGTGAACTGGATGAACGCCATTTCACTGATCGATCTCTTCTATGGATTTGATCTTGTACGGTCAAGCAAATTTTACCTTGAAACAGGAAACGCTTTTAGATCAATCGTTAACTTATCCCTTAATTGAATTTTCTATTGTTTTTCTACATACATTTTAGTATTTTGTCGCCCGATATTGTGGTTGTTAATTTGCTACAAAATTCTACTAATGTACCCTCAAAACGCACTACAGAAACAATACGATGTTATACAATTACTAGCTGTTGTTTCTATCTGATATTTTGCGTCATTTACATGCATTTCTTTGGATATAATAACACAAAAGCTAGTCTACTGTTTGCCACGAAACAATATCTATGTACAACGATTAGCTAGACAACTTTTGTACTTAGAGCTAGCACTTAACTTGCGCGGCTTGATGTAACTGAGAATAACGTTAATAATTTTACAATGGCTCGTCAGAAATACCCGTTATCCAGTGACTGTCACAAGAAAGATAACGCGATCTTGGCTTGACGTAGTATCAACGAACGTTGCTGATCCAAAAGCGTGTTAAGGTAAACAAAGAACCATGGCATTCGCTATGCCGTGATCATATAGATCCTGATGTAAATGGGTTTATTTGCCCATTTTATTTAGTTGGATTTTCACACGAAAACAGGCTAGGACAGCTCACATCGCAGCTAATGTTATTTATTTTAAAACGTTTAGCTATTGTTACTCTGTATCTGAATCAAGAATAGGTGTCGGCAATGCAAAAATTATCATCGGCTAGAGTCATGTGTGCGCAACTGGCTGGCTATGATTAGTCCACGAAGGACGGTCCAGAGAGAAAAAAAACTATTATCAATTTGCAGGAAAAGCCATGCAATGTGCACTAAGCATAGAAAAGGAAAAGTAAAATACATATTAATTAATATGCAGGCCAAGACTGCACATATTTTGTCGGTACTACGCTCACCTGAAGGGTACACGTATCCTATTTAGAAGTAGTTTTGTCAATGAACATGACCTTTTTAACACATTCACCTTTTAACTACTTGAAGACCTAACGATGGCTTTTGCGCAAGCTATCTCTACATGTCCTGTAATGATGTTCGGAATAATTTCGTCTCACTTTTCGTTTTCCAAATTACTTCAAGGGCTGTCCATTTTCTACTGGAGAAAAAAAAGTTGCTTCAATAGCCTAGCGCAAATCACTCTGGTCATTGGAATCCGTCGGATATTTTTCGAAGTTCCTGTAAAATCTTGCTGAAGTTCGTTGGTCAAAATCGCAGATCTCTACAGGGCTGGCGCTAGAATGGGAGAGACAAGACCCCTGTACTTGGCTGTTCTGAACTTCGTAGGGTCTTTCTCGTTACGATGTATTGCCACTCGGAGAAAGACGTATACCAATTCATAAGGCAAGCATGTCGAGGAACGCACTTGACAACAACCAACGAAAAAACTCACGGGAAATCATCGTCTAGCCGATCGATACAACGATACGATCGTAGCGTGGCGATGAAGTTTGTTCTCATAATTTTCATAATACGTGAGCAGCGCACGTAGTACAAAATTTCACTTATTCAGCTAAGTTTAGAATTATTATGTTAGCCCGCGCGCTATCCTTCATCCCGTTGTACCTATTACTCAAGTATCTGGAAACGCTCGATGTAAATTCAAGCTATCATCGATTATTCCCGATCACAGAGTGGCCCGGTGTTAAAACGTTGCGGAGTTAGGACTGGTGAGGTCTGTGTTTTTCATGCATACTCTAAAATTAATCTGGGGTTACCTTTTGAAAGACAATCAAATGAACCCTCTATGATCGTTCTTTCTATACGCTTCGGAGCTTTGATCTATTTTCGATGTAAAAGCAGTTCGGAGAAGGAAACGCTTCGTAGACTTTAATAAAGCTTGATAGAAATAGTGGGATCTGTGTCATCCCCGAAGATTGTGACGGCTTATTAGTCACCCCGGAAAAGTAAATAGTGCAAGTAAAAATAACAAGTCGTATCCGTATATAAACACCGTATACGACCCTTTTAAAATGTCTACAGATAAGAGATTTCTCGTATCTGAAACGTGTACACTGTGCACGTTTCTATCGGCATCTTCTCAAAATAGTACTATCCATTCTCTGCACACTTTCTACATAATAGTTACTGATAGTAATATTTGACACTATCTCCCAATAGTCAAAAGAAATAGTGAAGTTTTAGAATTGAATCTTGGTTTTGTTTGGTCAGACCTCGCCTTGAGAGTGTTACGCACGGCACTGAGCCTACCTTTGTTTTCGACGTCCTACCCGTATGACCTACATCTCGTCAGCTGTGATGCCGCGTTGGAGCACACAAACACGCACGCGCTTCTTTTGTCTAAGTTTTTAAGATTTTCCGAGGACAATTGATGGATCCGCGTTTGTTCAAAGTGTAGGTCTTTCGGCAAAATTCTTTCTGTTTTTTTTAAGCTTTTTAAAATGGTCTAATATGACTCGTGCGACGTGAATAAGTATTCTACAAGATCCGGGACGCGGTTTAGTGATTTCCTGCTGTTCTCTTCTATATTTACAGTAACACGTCGACCCAGAATGATGCTCGTACGTCGTAGAACTGTTGGTGCCAGTCATAGATGCAGGGTTAACTTTAGGCCTGGTCTACAAAGGTCCTTTGCACTTCGTATAAGCATACGATTTCGTTCTTAACATATACGTATGTGATACACGTTTTTTGGTATAGTATTCCCGTTTTAAAATACCTAGGCAGCACCAAAAGTTGCTTACCATAAAGCGCTTCTAATGTTAAAAAAAAAAACAGGCAAGTGAGTGTGACACTACAAGCCCAGCCATGGGTCGGTTTTTAACAAACAAAAAACAGACTTTCTATACGACATTTTCCTTAGATAAGAGAACACAAAATGTATGTCCTAAGGTTGGACCTAAGCTAAATCGATAGGATCGATTGAAAATGAGCTCTTTGTGTGATTGTTGATTAACTGTGAATAATCATGGGCAAAAGTTCCAATAGCAACGTCAATGAAGTTCATTTGGCCAGATACTATTTTAACCCTGTACCCTACAGTGTCACAGGCCGCATCACCTACAAGTAAACTGGCGACATTCTTCGAAGCTGTTGCGAGGGTTCGCCTTTTAAGAAATACAGACTTCTTGAAGGTTAGTCCATACACGCACGTAGTAAAGATAACGGTGGCATTTAAAATTGTTTAATTTAGATAAGCGCCAGTGTCGTCATTCTGAGTCTCGCGATCTACTGTACGATGTACGACCTAGAGTCACAGTGCTCAAAGCGGGTGTCAGATAGGATCAGTTAATAACGTGCAAAACCTATTAACTGAATAGGCTTAATGAACCTAACATGGAGCAGTTGACCTACAGGGAACTGTTCAATTTTCGATCGAGATATAAAAAATAGTAAAGTTCAACTACGCTTTGAAAGCTGGCAGGTGTAGTAAGTAGAACGCTTACGTATTATTATTATTATATGCTAGCAACAAGGATAAGACCTAATTTATGCTTGCAATGCAAATTATAGTGGCTGAAGTGACAAGTAACGGTTAGATGCCAAAGCTTGTTATCACCCCTGGAAGTTTGCAAGCTTCATTCCAAAAGGGACAGCTCTCTTTTGTACGAGGCACCGTATATATGCAAAAAGCTGATTTGGCATTAAGAATCTTAGTCAGCGCAATTGATTGAGAGACTTGACTTTCGCAAGGAGTAAGTTCTATTCGAGATTTAGAGAAATTGCTTTGTTGTCCTCAAGTGCTAAGATCGTACATAAGACAACCCACTGTAACTGTGAGAAGATGCTGGAAAAAAATTACCAAAGTCTTAAGGGGGTACAATAGTTGTATTTATAATGGTCAATAACCAAAATATACCTGGAATATTGATTTTGAATTCGAGAACAGATTAACGGTGACTGATTTGGCTGTCAAAGATAAAATGGCAATAGACACATGTTTATTAAATATAGCACAGCTAAGCCAGCCTTGTTAAACGTTTAGCGTTAACATTCGGGAACTCGCAGAACTACATGAGCTATATGCGCAATAGGTTCATATATATATACATGTGTGCCCTAACCGTTTTATAGTCGGTTATTAAGTCAGACAGACCATATGTAACAAGAACGAAGATATCGCGTTCAGAAGTGTGCCCTACGGCTTTTACGAGCTAAAAATAGGCGGACCAGATAACAACTGCAGTCGTATCAACTAATGGAGAAATATTAAAACTTTCAACGAATTAGAATTAGTAAGACGCGTATCGAGACTCTGTTAATTTTCCACAGGGTTCTATAGTGGCTGTCACCGAGGCAAAATAAAGCCTTTATTAAAGGTTACAAATACACGAGGGTAAACGTTAAGCTGTTCATTGCTTATCAGCACAATAGGAAACAAGCTAATGTATCTTTCAAGATGTTCACCGAAAAGTAGATAATCCCGTTTCAGTCAACACCATTACGTAAACTGGCCTCTAAAAATTTCGCGTTGCTGATGGATCGAACCCAAGCCGCCCAACTGTCACGCCAGCACGTGACCGCTGAACCGCCGACGTGCCATAGTTAACAATCGCAGGCCCTCGTTAACGTATATTAATTTCTGTGTTTCACAACATTTGTTGACCTCGTTTTCGGACAAAAACAAAAATAGGATATCAGTTCATGTTCCTGCACACCTTCTGGTCATTGGTCGGGAATTGTAATGGCTCGATTTAGGTAGAAGATTGCTATCTTGAACTCTGCGAAACGATGATAGAGGATCAATGCGTGAACGCTGTTCCTCGATTATGAGGTGGTACAATTCGTTGTCGTTGCTTTCGAGAAATATGTGAATAGGGATTGAATGAGCTTGGTACGTTCGATGCTGTACGTTTCCACTTGTGTATAGCGTTCGATTAGGTATGTGATGCGTCTAAAGCCTGCGATAACCGATAAGAGTCCCACTGCCGCATACTTCCCTGAGAGACTCATCGATTTTCATCAATTACTTTTATTCTCTCCATAAATATCCATGACGGTTCCAATAGCACTTTAACGCGCGCCGATTATCTATTTTGTACCACCGGAGCAACAAAGTTACTCTAACATAACAGTAGCCATGCCTCCCGTTATGCCAAACGATCCCGATTATCGTCCTATTCGTCACGGACACTTTCATCCAAGCTCGATTTAAAGAAGCTCGTCTGTACGCAAACTTGATCGAAACATATAGCTGTCAAAAACTGTGTATAAACAAAGTGACTCGAAGGTTATGGGCTTTCTATGGCCCAGCGGGATAACTTTTCGGTGCATTTATCCTCGGCCGTCTTCCACACGAGCTAAGCGGACTCGAAAGGTATGATTTTATCATCATTAGACCGACTCGTAATTGGCTGTGCCTCACTTTGTTAACCATGTTACTGTGAGTGTAAATCGCTATGCATATACTGCGTCATCCTGGCTTCGGGTAGGCAACTGTGGGTAGTGTGGGCAAACGCTGCCGGTTGATTCGTTTGCTTCGGGCAGTTTTTGTGGATATAGTCGTGTTCATCTTAGTCGCCTAGGCGGCGCAAGGCAGTAGCGCTAGCGCGACCCGTCGCCCGTTGCTGTTCCTGAATGATGTCAGGTCAACTATTCTGATAAAGCGAACCACAAAGGTAAAGAAGGCATCGTCTTGTCATCAACCTCGCAATGAGCACGATGCAAACGATGTACATTGCAATAGATCTATAATTGCTGTATAGATATGTGAATAAGTATGCATATATGCCTTTAGCTACGGAGTCAGTGGCTACGAAGCGCTTCTTGCCAGCCAAAAGAGTTGGCCGTTCCATTGATCGACCGCTAATCGCCCCTGGTGATGTTCCTCCAGAGGAGGCATAAGGTACGGCCTGACGGGCACGAGTGATTCGTCAACAAACGGAAATGACCACCAGACCAAGTCGTATGGCAGGCGCGTAACCACCTGCACGGAGCAGTGCTTGCTTAGCTCTGTTTCAAGAGCGGTACAGAGGAGTACAAAATGCAAGATGAAGCTGTGTGGGGACTTTCTTCCGAAGAAAGCAGGTTTGCCGGAAGTATTATTGTCTACCCATGAAGAAGCTGGCGTAATCTTCAGGAAGTTAGCGAGTGCCAAGGGGTCCTTGCTAAAGGAGGCCGAGTATGAGGTTTTTTCTTGAACTGCATTCTAACAGCGGCAATATCAGAAAAGTAATAGTAGGAAGGCAGTGAAGTGAATTCATACGCTGAGATAGTTGGGGCGGCTTGAGGCTATATACCAAAGGAGCCTTACGGTTGCTGGTTGGAACAAAACGACCTGATTCTTTTAAGAACCATCCGGCACCACAACGAGTGTGACTCGGGCCAGCCCACCAGTTGACTCACCTCGAACCTCTACGAGGCCGACCTCGCAGCGCATCGATTAGCGAACCATCAATGGGCAGCAATGATGGCTGTACTCGCAAGAGACTGGACTGTCCTAAACTTAGACAAGGCACCCTCTATCGGTGTAACCGAAAAAAATTGCGACCTGTACTTGTGCGGGTAGCAAAGGCCTAGGCATTTCGTAAGTCAGATGACTTACAACAGAAAATTATCGCTGTGGGACAGAGGGATTTGCACCTGTGTATGCGGCTGCGTTGTTTGCAGAAATGTCCGCAGGGAAAACCGTGGAACTATGTCCCCTATTCACAACGGATCTGGGAATCCGCCACCCGAAAAAAGGTGAGCGTAGATCCTATCGACGAGAGGCAGTAGCCAAAGAAAAACCCATCCAACAGGTGCTAAGCTTTAGGGGATATCGACTGCAGAATGAAAAAATGTATCAACCGCGGACTAGGGAGTACAGACGTGGCCGAGTTCTAGTACTAATAATTAGCGCGAGTGGCTGTGGAACGCTCGTTCTTGACAACAGTGGCGTTCTGCCATAATATATTATATAAGGCTTATTTACGCTTACTAGATCGATCTAACGATAGTGGCATCGGGTTCAGCAGACGATCAACAAAGGGCGATTGTAGGCGTGGACGGGAGCGCCGTCACCGCACGAAACATTAATATCAAATACGTTGGTTTGAGGAAAGTCATATCGGAATAGCGGCTTGTTCAGGAAGGCAGCAGCTTGTTTTCGTTGCCGCTTTTTCTATGCTATTTTATAGATTATTATAAGAATAAAATTGGGTACTAGTGTCTTAAATCTCTAAATGGAAATATCTGCCGCCGATTTTACATTTACAACAAAAGAAAGCGTTTTGATTTCCATCCATTTCTTGCGACTCTTGCCACCTATGACATTTGGTCGGGAGTTTTACCACCACCACATGATGCTCAGCTCGAAGAAAAAAAGTGGCCACCACGCATCCGAGGGCATAATAGATTTACATCATTTAATTCTATAAAATACATCATTTTGGAAGTAGCTTCGAGTTCATATATATGAAAAGTATCTATCAAGGTATGTGCCATTACGGCATAAATGGCAGTGATTAGCTTTCGTCAATTGTGCATTACATACAAGGCCATACATACGAGTCCTAAAAGAACGACGTATCAGGTCGCCCTTTTTAACTCTTGCTTTGGGTTTGTTTATATCATCTCTCCTCATTAGGAGACGCTTCGTTAACTGTGACAACGTTTAACCGGCACTGGCTATCGGCACCGCCTGTCCGGTGTCAGACGGGTGTTCCAATAAAGGGACCGCGACTGCTAAAAGGGCGAACTCATACGCGTGTCATAGATACACAGTGTCTTCAATGTTGTATAGACGAGTGTTCTGTATAATGTAGATTCGGCGGAGTAGTCTCCGCCAGCTGTGTTTTGGCAATTTTTTTTACCGCCATCGCAGCTGCGGCAGTCAAATAGCAACTCACGTAATTACAGCAAAAGTTTGTCGTCACTGGACGATCCGTTTCTGGTTGGTGTTGATGCGTCCGTAACGTCCACGCGATCTTCAAAGTATTAATGGCGCTAACAACAACGCTGGTAGTGGTAACAACATCAAGACCCGATGGTGAAAAGCGAAGGGTGTCGCGATTTCTGTTGATCGCTATGCGTGTTTATACACAAATAAGGGAAAGCTCAACATTGTAAATGGCAATTCCTCTCTGTCTATCGGCCCGTTCCTACATTCTGTCTAGATACTAGTACTAATTATGGTTTCGACACACTTAATAATAATAAACGCGATATTTTTACATAGGTCAAGCTCGACGTTACGGCTCAATGATTACGGTCGTCACGTACGAGATTGTTGGACAACTCAACACACCAACTTATGGCCTTTGATTGATCGGTGGTGTTTGCAATTCGCGCACGATTAATGAAGCTGCCTTTATGTGACATTTTGATTAATTTCACTGTATTACTGTAACATCTCACCCCCGTTAACAAGTTCTTTTCGATAATATTTAAGTTCTAAAGTACAATTCTATGGGGCATCTGACTCGTCGATACACGTTGGTTAGATACGTGCGTAGACCTTAAATCGATCCTGACCTTGTGCCTAGTAGGATCACATTCTTTCGTTCGTCCGAACGAATTAACGAATCAGTCTATCGACGTGGGACAGCTTCAGAAAAAAAAACTTTTTTTTTTTATTGTGCACACCTAAATGAAAGTATATAGAGAGAAGTATTGATAAACCAAAAAATTGAATCGAAACCGCTGGATGGAAAGAGCTTAACTGTTCTTTCTACTTTTTGTCCTCCAGGGTGATTTTTTTGTTAATGCTACATCGAAAGGTTTTTATTTTTTAACAATTTTCCAACAAAGTAAGTCATCCTGAAAAATGTCAAGGGTACATCAGTCTGCAGGTCCCTTCAAAATAAGCGGTCGTGTCCTATTGGAGCATTGAAGTCTCAATATGAGGAGTCCGGATTAGCGAAGAAGTTCGACTTCAACTCAAAAAAGCATTTGTTAAAAGCCTTAAAAGTCAAAGCGTGACCGTTACTGCAAATTTTATTTAGGCTGCAATCGGTCTGGAAATTTGTTAAGTGTTTAAATTTTATCTCGCTGAATATCAGATCACTCTCAAAATTGCGACGCATGTCCTCAGTCTAAGCAGATGTAGATCAAGCCGATGATGCCGTCCTGGGCCGATGCCAGAGCAACTTTATCTTAAAGAATTTTTATTAGACTTGTAGGGGAAATCATCACAGCTCCAAACAGGTTCTAATAAACGTGCTGGACCTGACAACGATTATAAAAAAATATTACACTTTGTTTTAGCCAACTAGAATTCTGGCTGAACCAACAACGTGGGATATTTCTGTGAGTAAAAAAAGTCCGTATTTAGTAAATCAAAGTCTTGTTAAAACCATTCGTAGACTCTAACAGTTAAAATGTCTTCTAATGGACCGATGGTGAAGTTTGACCATCATACGAGATAGGAGCCAAGCCGGACAATAAATTAGATATAAAAGTCCTTTTTCCACTAACACTGTCTTGTATGATATACTATATTCATTTTAGGTTTAATAACTAAACGATTTACCAAAGAAACGATCCACCTTAAGCATGCTCAACGCAACGCTACGAACGTCTGTTGCAGGGGTCGCTTATAGGACACGCATCGTATAAATACGTCGGCCAGACACGCGGGTAACTTTAACAGCTGTTAATGCCGTTCCTTCTTATTACTTCATAATTTTTCCCGCCGGTATATAATATAATACAGCCAGATAATATCTGTATTATGAACGTTTTCAATGTCGAGATAATCTGAATGCAGGAAACCGATGCTTTTTTCTTTCGCTGTAAACAAATAAGCCCCTTAGCTTGTTTTTTGTCGAATTCAAAGCGTCCATATCGGTCGGTTGAGGTTAGTGAGGCTAGTTTAGGCAAGACAAGCATCGTCACTCTGATCCAGTAGGTTTTCACGCGTGACGTAGATCATTCTAGTTTTAACCAACCTGCTGGCCCAGCCGTGTTCAACTCTACAAATGAAAAATTCCTACTGTTCTTATATGGAAAAGTTCGTTTAAATTGGCGTTTACTTCCACTTTAAAGTTGTCAGTTGAGTATTTGTTTGCGAGCTTTTTTTATGGCACTGTTAGCTTTGAACGCTGTCGAACGAGTGCTAAATAGGTTTTTTGCTCTCCCATCTGCCACGTGTGCAGACAAATATATCATTTTATACAAATGAGAGCCAGTTTTGTCATAAAGAGCCGCCGATAGGTACATGGCTCAAATAATACAGATGTCTTCAAACCGGATAACAAAGCCAAAATCGGAGTAGCACATCGTAACTTCGAAGATGGTTGATGTGGTTCATTAGTTTAAACTCGTTCGTACAACGACGTTAACAAGTTCGTATAACTTACGTACACTGAAGCCTTCCCTTATTTTGCTTCTGTATCATTGATCTGGCTCTGCTTATTGTCGTGCAGATGACGTTGACGACGCAGGATTTTCATTGAATTCAGGCTTAGCTCCAATGCCCATCTTATTATCCTGAATTCTTAATTGAATTGAGTCATACCCAACAAACAACGAAGGATAAACTTACATTATACATGAATTTCAAACGCGGTCTGATTAGCCCCCTAAGTTATGTGAAACTGCTCGGAAATGTGAACTGGCAGTCAGTAACGGCGATCTTGTACGTAGAAAATAGAATAAGTGTGAACAAGATACAGCTGTTTATTAGCGGACATAGCGTAACACGGGTTAGCTGTTTTCCTATGGGGGACCAGTCAGTAGACGTTCGACCGCCATTAGCAAAAAGCATGACACAATGGAGCTAACAAAATGGTGATGAACATGGATTGAATGCTAAAAGCACCCGTATTCGTAGAACACGTTTATCATTCGTCCCATACATATAACTCGTTTATTTGTTTGTTACTTAATATGCCTTGCTAATATGCTGTCCGCAAGGTGGCGTTGTGTTTGTCTGCGTAACTGTTTTGTCATCAATATTCAATGGGAAAGTGAATTGTTTTTCAGCATTCTTTTTCATGCAATTGTAAGACCCGCCAATAGAATTCGAAATAGAGCCATAGAAAACAGGCAGCGGCAGCGACACGCCATCGTAATGTCCGTTGTTTTGTTTACTATTCTCCCAGGTCGTGGCAGTGAATCGGTTTCTTAGAAAGGGACGCACACGCCTTAATAATTCTCAAATATATTAAAATTAGTTTCATAAAAATGTGCCTATCTACTTGTCGACCCACAAAAGGACAGTAACGACAGCGTTCTACTCATGTCGGACACCGTTCCGCTTGTCACCTACTTGTTTCGATTCGAGAGACCATATCGAAGGTTATTCTGAGTCGCTCTTCGAAACCCCCTTCGCTAGCAGCGCCTAACCATTCAGCAGTGGCAGGGTTTCTAACGAGTGTCCTAGTCGTCCAATAATTGTGCTCCTTCACCTTGACCTTAGTAATCTTATTGCCTCTAGTAACTAATAACTGCCATTCAGAAGAAACAAGTTATTAAACCGAATACGTAAATACGATCGTTACTGGTTAGAAACATCTATGCGAATAGATTGAATAGCTAATTACGGAGGTTCGCCCATCGGCCGTCAATGATTTGAGGTGACGCTATCGTGTACCAGCTCATTTATTACGCTGATGATATCACCCTGAAGGGGACATGGTCTCCGAACTATAATAATAACAACAGTAGTAATATTTTGATGCTTGTAGTTTAAGCAAGTAGAGCCGAAAGGCCTTCGTTCTATTTTAATAGATGACGACACGAATCTCTTCCACGTGCGAAAAATACTGTCCTTCGTGCGCCATTACCATGTTATTACTAGCTCCACCATAAGAGTCTTTGTATGCTAGCTTCCATTTACTACTACTATTGTCTTTGTTAACACAACCAACACGAGTTGACACGTCGTCTCGGACTCAGGCGCCAGCCGTAGCCTTTTCTCTATCGCTCGCCCTTTCATACTATACAAGCGCTGAGAGGACAATGATCCGACGATGGCGACGATAAGGTATCGTCTGGCTGAGCGACCAATTTCAGTGTTAACATGGCTTTACTACAGAAGACCAAAGTCTTTTGCTTATGATCACGATCGTTATCAAATCGAGGACTGTGTAAACAGCGACGGCTCCGGAAACCATCGACAGAACATGGCGATGCTGTCTCCTCTGCGTACTCCGGCTATTATCATCGTCTCTATACCGTTACATAGTTCCTACTGGATGCGTCGATTGCATTACACCGCTCTGGTAGGCTTTTCGTTATCGAGGCATGGCCGCGTTACATACACCGTCGTGCAATATAACATTCCCGCCCCCATAAAGGCTAATCCTGCTCGTTGCTGCTCCCGCCGCCGCCGCTGCTATAGACCCAGTATCGTTCCTGATGCTGCAGTTTTCATTTCAGCGCATTACAATTAAGCGAGTGATATGTCCTCAGCAGGCGAGCATGTTGTATGGTGGAGCTTTTCCTTATCTGGATGGCGTCGCCGGAGATTGAGCAAAGATAAAATAGAGAGCACAGCAAATACAGATAAGGTCTGGCGAAGCCCTTCCATCCGGCAAGTACTTTCTTGTAGGCACGGAGTGCACGCAAGAACAAGACGTACCTGATCGTGATATTGGAAACAGGAACCCAAATGGCGAAACTTTTTGTAGCGCTGACGTCTCTCTTAAAACGACGATTTATCAATAGGGTAAATCAGGGTCCTTAGCTCTAATTGGGTGCATGCTATAGCCAGTTACCAAACCGCTAGTACGGAGCGTCGAATCCGCGACACACAACCTCTGCAGCAACAAGGTCTGCCGGTTATAACTGAAGTATTACGTTACCGACTATGACGCTATACAGTAAGGCAAAGCTTTATGCAGGTCGCACAATAACAAGCAATTTGGAGAAGACACCTTGCGTGATACCATCAGAAAATATCTTGTGGTACTTTTTTTTTAGTTTTAGAAATAAAAACCCTGTGTTGATGACACGAATCGGAAAACAAATTATTATGTTTGACCAATTAGAGTTTTACGTAACTGTGAACATGCAAAATCCTACTGTTCCAGTTCTCTTGAGTAGCTTGAGATTCTTATGGCCTAAGCTGCTTTACGAACTTTTTGATAAAAAGGCATACAAAGTGTTTTGGGCCTTTTTGTCGGTGGACTTTAAATTCTACGACAAACGATTATAAAGTTCAACGATAACTTCTAACTTGAGTAACCAGACTACTCGTGTCGACGGAACGACAAATTACTACGTCGAAGCGTTCACACGATCATCTTAGCACTGCGGTAGTAGATCGCTTGTATATGCAAATGGATACGGGCGTATTTGTACATCTATCAAATCTCCTATGTAGTAGGTGGTTTCGGGGTAGAAAAAGTTTTGCGAATTATCACTAGCCTCAAAACCGTAGACGGCGATTGCGACCACGTTCGCGATCTACGGCTATCTTCCCATGGATCGTTTCCTTATGCAGGGCTCCATATCGTGCAAATGAATGCTTAATTCCTACAATGTTCTTACAATGGTACCATTACACGGAGTAGATATCCTATAGATTTCGTCACCGTCTATTGAACCGTATGATACCTATTGACCCGTAACAGGGATCGGCACAGGTTTGATCCGTTCGGCTATGTTAGCGTTCGCTTTCGGGCTCGTATTTTTTCCGCGTGCGAACATTACCTCTACACGTAAAACAGTGCATAGAAAAATACGTTTTTGTTATACAACGTTATCTGTCAGATTGTGTTAGAAGGCTGTGCTCTTTTCGCAGACAATAGCTCTGCGGAACAGTTAGCGGATCTGATCTATCACAATGTTTACATTGGAAATACTAGATAGGCCTTAGTAGTTGGTAACGTTTTTAACATTGCAGTACGAGTTGGCTCGTATGACGAACTAGAATTTAGTTTATAACTTATGTCTCTGTCATCTGTCGAACTCTACCGTCAGGTTCTACCTAATTGGCTATTACACTTAATTCCAACCAGCTGTCGTTGTGCTGTTACGTTTTCGCAGCGAGTGGAGGACTATCCGGCCACCTAGACTATATTATTTAGCCTGATGTAGAGCTAAATTTGTTTCGACGACGTGCATATTTACGTGTTATCGCACCAAACGCTCGAGCGTTCAATAGACGAAACGGGCTGTCCTTAACAAACATTGGCCAAGCATGTCGGGCAAACCCCTTGCCTAGATGAGTTAGTGGTTTTACGTAACGTTTGATCGAAGCTTATAGGAAAGCACATATCTGAACATCGATTGCTACCGTGTTTCACTCCTCCCCGGTATCTCGCCGTAACAGCCAAACTTATAGGGAATGCATAAGAAAAAGCAAACAAATCAAAGAGATAACATCACTCTCTATTTTGTTGCCCAGTAGTTTTTCTCACTTCTATGCGCGAAGGCTGTTTTGCCATTTGACTCGGGCCATATTTAGTTAACTTAGTTACCAGTCCTATACACGACTTATTGTCAGAGATGATTTGGCTGTTCGTGCGGATTTTGGGGCAAGGTGTTTGCCATCGTATCGTTCACTATTGACCTGCGACCGAAGAAAAAAGAGCAATTATTACGACAGCAAAGCGTATCTCGGATTTGTAGCAAAGCATTAGACATATCGAAAGGTTGAAATATAGTAGAGCTGAATCAAGTGTTTTTTCTACGCAGATTTGATAGTTCCTACGTTTTTTCTCGTCTTAGCGAAACGTATACGATCAGTTCCGAGATGGTCTCACCTGTTTAGTGCTAACTCTTCTATTTGAACATTATTTACATGTGCCTCATGTAAATATACGATTATCTATCCCTCTACGAAGAACCTGAGCTTTGTCGAGAAGTCGCTCGCAAACATGTAAATTCAATAAGGCTTTCAAAAACATAGTAAGCCTGCAGTAAACAAGTGAGACGAACTAGCAAACATTTTGATGATACGGCTAGTACAATTCAATCGCAGCAGCGGAGCTTGGGTGCAATGGTCACTTAGCAACAAGCGATGGCGGACTTGGACATAGCTTACTTATCTGGAACGAGACGAGTCGTGTTTGTCCGTCGAAAGCTGCTTCCTCTTTAGTCGCCTACGAGTTGTCGTACTAATGGTCATGTTAGCTCGAGGCCAACTGCTGGCAAAGGTAGGCACCAGAGAGGAGCGGAAGGGGAGAAAAGGTGGCAGAGATCTTGAACCAGGACATCGAAGTGTCTTCATTTTATGATGCGATTTGGGTTACAGAAAAATAGGACATGATTGGATTGTCTAATGCGGAGCCAGCCAATCCCGTTATCACGTTCGATGTCCATTGCCCAATCGGAACATCGGCGACGACTGTCTAAGACAACCTGAAAACTGTTCCTATGCTGCAACCTAGACCCATTTGCTGTCGTTGTAGTTGCTGCTTTTGCTAATAATCAATAACTAGCGCACTGCCACAAAACAGAAACCTATATTGTTGTACAATAGTGGGCAATCATGATACATACAGCATCGGCAAGTTCAGGCTGTAACAGTTACCATCCACTCGTAAGTTCGTCCATACCCCGGAACGACGTGTCTCTAACTAACTCGCGTAACGACTAGATTAACTAGCACATAACAACACAACCTATCTGACACGAAAAATACAAATAGAAACGGAGTCGTTTCTATTGGAAAGTTAAGTCCCCTGGCTAGCAGCTTTGCAGCGGTCGGCACCTCAGCGTCCTCGCCGTCTTTCGCTAGTTCTCGACGCCCAAAGCTTTGCCGCATGTTGGTACGTCGATAACGATTTTCTGATCGTTCAGTCAAATTAGCGGACACGCCAATAAATGTCTTAGGCGCAAAGAACACTTACAACATTTTTTGCCATTATCGAACACTCATTGGACTCATTTTTGTTGTCGGCGACCACTCTCCGGCCGGGTATTGACAGGCTGGACCTGCATCCTGTACGTGCCTATGTTTCCCGTGTAGAATCAAAGTGTTCCTTTTATCATTGGAACCTATTTTCATCGGCTAATCGACGACTGGGTAACACAGCAGAGTCGCCTGCTAACCTAACGATGTTACTGTTATTATTTTTGCGTTGTTGACGGGTGAGTTACGCTTCCGAGGAGTCTACCGTTGCCACTATGCGAACATTACATTGAGACCCGTAATGAAGCCTATTGTTCAAATACATGCTACTTGGACAACGAGACGTTAAGCTTCACTGAATTCGTCTTTGAAGTCGAGTAAAAGTGCCGTTAAAAAGAGACATCAATTTGTGGTGCGTAATATTAGATACGGAAACCGCTCAGCCTAGAGACCCCATACCCGTGTCTGTATTCTTACCATATAATTAATGAACAAAACTGACATAGCAAAGCGAGGCCATAAATCATAAAATGCTATAGTGTCCTAAATTGTTATGTGCTCATCTGTCGTTCATATTTGATCAACTACGCCATGTACGATCGTCCTGTTCATACAGGAACGTGTAGATTTACTAGAGTCGGAGTGTTTGCTGGTGAAAAGTGTTGTTTTTTTTTTCAAAATTAATAATGAATAATTTATTCTTTACATTTTACACTGTTGCTATGTCGAGCTTAAGGTGATACTCTGTACAGGATCGTCCTGTCGAGCTTTCGAGATGAGTTTTTTGCAATACGTATGACACGGAACCTCTACTGAGTCGCATATAAATAGAAGTGCAATGTTTATATTGTCTTGCTCTCCGTTCGTGTCGGGAGGCGAAGTCTCGGATTGTAACATATGAGATATATTGAGGGGTATTTATTGCTTTCAACATCACTATGCAGTCCAACATTCACTCGACGCATCCTCGAAAATGGTTAGTATGGCTTACAGGGTGTAGAATTATATAATGTTTATATTTTACTAAAAGATCATTTCATAAATTCGTCTTCTCTGCTAGGTTTCGCTCAAGATAAACAAGTCGAAATGAACATGATTAGGTAAAATGCTTCCTAGGTACATTTAGAGTGCGCTGTTCATTGTTTCTGTTGGCAACCTTCACAAGCTATATGTGATCTGTGCCCGTGCGGGCGCCCCTACGTCGCCTGTATTCGAACAACACAACTGCTTACCCGTCTGACAACTTTCAGCGTAACGTATAAATCTATCGTTACCAGGGGCTTTGATTATAATGTTACCGACATAAACAGGAGTCCACTGCCTACGGCAGACTCAGTGAGCGGATCCGGCACGACAACGCTGGTCAGTCAATCAGACTTCTTCGCTGAATGCAGACACGCCGAACACGAAAACATCGAAACATGTACATCTTTGACAGCTCTTCCAGTATGGCTTGCGTCTCGTGCGTGAAGTGTTTTTGATCAGCAAGATTGTGTGCTGCTCGCAGCTGACGCGTAGACATCGGCCGTCGATACTGTGAAACGAAACGCGAGAGAGAAGTCCCAAGACGACAGCATGCAATGCTATAGAATACTTTAGAATAGATTTTCGGTAAAATAACAAATGATTGTGCGTCCTTTTATGGCGCTGACGAGCAAAAGCGATAGCAGTTGGAGACTCGACAGCGGCTCGGTGAGACGGAAGTAAACATTCACTTTCATGAACAACTAGAACATGTCGTCCTTTAGTAAGAATAAGGCTGAATCCTTTGACATCGTGTCTGAACGTGTAGCACCGCATTGCGTCTCATATTAGCAAGCTAAATAAATATAATCTACATGTGGGCTCAATGCTTTTATATTTTGGGATGGCTAAACGCTTCCCGAAATAGTGTTTCTATAGTCGACAGCTTGAACATTGTAATCGAATGAAAGTCTGTGCTTTCCACGACCAGTTCAGTTAGATCTGTCACGAACGTTCCGTTCGTGAGAATTGCGTGTCATCGTAGCTGAATGTCCAGCACTTGGTACCTACACGTATCACAGATAAGTAAAGCCAACGCACAACATCGCCGTGAAATCGGTACCAGGGGGCGAAATTGCCCGATTAAGGAAAGGGTCGACCTGCGTTGAGTTAGTGGGAAACCTTATAAAGGTACGGACAGGTACTAATCCTGTTAATTGCTGACCAGTAAATCGATGTTGATGCGGACGAGTGTTAGATATGAGGCTAGAGCAAAAACCGTGGCAGTTCGTGCATTGTTTGGATACTGCGCTCACTAGTACACACTAAATTCCAGGCTAAGAGATAAATGCTGGCCTCGAGTAAGGTACGACTGGGAAACCTGAACTTATTCAGTACGTGTCCGCTTCCCTACAGCCTCCATGCAAAGATACGTAAATTCAACATACGTAACTAGTCCAGCGAAGCATAGGGATAACCAGATGAGACAAATTTCCTCAGCCCACACTCTGGACCCAACGGAGCAATGAAGAAGCGATTGAAAACTTGTGTGCGCAAACACGCTTATCAAGGTATACAGATTAGCACTTTTAGCTTAGAAATTGTAGAAACCCCCTTCCTATGTTCCGCAGTTGTGGGGTAGTTTTGCTACAATATTATAAGGACAACTATTCCATGTTCCCATTTGTTCACAGCTATGTATATGTATTTCACAGAGCTTGATCTATCGACATAATTGAAAAGTACGTATCCTAGGAACAGCTCAAAAATTACCTGCAAGATTTGTTGTGTCCGAATCAGCTAATGCTATACAAGTTAGCGATACTGTCATCTAATTTAGAAGTTCGATTAAAACCATAACCAACAAAGCTGAGAATTTCATTTGTTGCTATAATTTTGTTGTTGCAATTCCAGCCAAAAAAAAAAGGTGGCCCTGTTATATAATGATAAACCTGGATGAAATCATTACGATGTAACACACGACCGAACGAGCTAATGTCTGCAACGACGACATCATAAAATTGTTTGCCAAATCTTTTGTTGCTTCGCGATAACTGATCAGTTTATAAACTTTGTGCTTCATTTCAATCTGCTTGCTTTACATGTTCCAGATAAGGAAGAGCTGTAAGGAAGTTCAGCCAGAACGATCTTCAGTTATCGCTGGATTAGCTGGCGTAAGCTCAGCTAGCGGCAATCCACCACAAGTCGGTAGCACTTTGTGATCCCACGAAATTGTAGGCGAAAATTTCCACACAAACATTTCCGCAGTCGAGTAACCGTGTTTACAACCATTCCAGCCGAACAAAACCCTATTGTGCTTCTCCATATTAACCTGATAACGTTCATTTATACCTTTATGAGATCCCAAGAAGCTCCAACTATATTCAATATAATTACAATTGGTTTCAATTTACAGTTATGCTCGTCGTACTCACTCAAAACTATCAACCGGTATCTTCTATCACGGGCTCACTAACAGCTGCTGTATTTAGTACATAGTGTGTATGTAAATTCAACCGGTACAAAAATGAATGCTGGTATTTATATAGTATAACCTGATAGGCTAGCAAATGATCTATCTACGATGCTGTCTCTTCGAGTAAGTAGCCATGATCTATGTGTTGTGTCAGCTTAGCATATGGGTCTGGCGTAACCCATGGAAACAGGCTTTATACAATTGAGATAATAAATGAATCGCGTTCATTTTACGCCACGCGTTTTTTTTCTTCGATTTTATAATAAATACGTTCATGGTGTCGCTTATCAGTAGGCCGATTTAGTTTGTTCACGTGACAAATACAGCCATACGAATCACTCCACCGTTGCAGAATCGGTCGGTCAGTTCAGTTTCGTTAACTACTTCGTAAACTTAAGTTCGTACGGGTAACTTCTAGCGTGAACCCGACGTTTTATGCTATGACGATGTGGCCTAGCGTGTTTATATTCTAGTTCTATCCGAGATAATGTATCAATACACTCCAATGAATACTATTGATACTCTATCCTTTTATGCCATACAGCTATGTAGAACGTAGAACTATATATGTATAACAGATACCAGCGGAAAGCGCACAAAGACAACTTCACAGTATAAGAGTTATAATATGCTGACGGCTTTTTGGTACTGCAATCGATCTGAAGTCACCTAAGATGCGACAAAATTCTAATATTTCCAAGTTAACAGCCTTAAATCACAGAAGCCTGGTTGAAGTAAACCTTTGCCGTCTAACTGAGTCTGTATGTATTCAACACCCATTGTGTAACCCATAAACTACAGAAACGACAAGAGTTTTGTTAAATAATTTATATTAATCCAGCTGCTGTCATTTTAAAAAAAGATGCACATGAACTTCAACTAGGAACGCTTCGCCATTGTGGTATTCTTTCTGACACTTGAAGTCGGGACAATGATGGAGCGACGGTAAGCGTGTCACGTCAATCATCTGCTAGATATAATTTCCGGTGTTCCTATTAATTTGACGCAGATATATTTATTCACTCCTCGTATCGAGTCGAGCTACCGTCTTTTTTTCAGATCAACGAACTCCGAAAGTGCCATGTGTAACACGGTGACCAACTTTCCAAATGATCAGACATGGCGAAACGGAGAACCCCATAGACATCAATGACACCCTTGTTGACTATGGCCGTCAACCTGCGACGAGTTACTAAATGAACTTGAATAAATATTAGCCTTTTAGACAAAGTGGTGGCATCCGGACCGGCAATTTCTTTACAATGTTTTTAATTTTTTTTTCTACTGCTCCATCGCACCGCTTCTAGCTGGCTCACTCATTATTTTAAGTGGGACACAATCTACGGCTGCATTTACAGCCAACGATGAATGATAGCGCGACGTGACATAGGCGTTTCGCCTCAGCATCAACTGCTGGGGCGTTTCAGTTTTGCCGCATTTGGCTGATATCAAAGATGCTGCGTAGCGCGGATCAGAGTCGATGGTCAGTGGTCGCTTCAAGATCCCTCTGCCCGTCCCCGTCGGCGGTACTTTCCACAGTTACGCTGGACTCTTAAATCATGGAACGTAAAAAAATTTCTGACTTGAACGAATGGAAAGCACTGCGGTGCTAACTTCAGCATTTGCCGACTCTTGTATCACCTGCTAAAAAGAGTTATGTTTTTTTAGTTTAGGACACGGATTTCGCAATTAGATCAGTCCTCAATGCTTCGACCTAATGATGACATACACTGTGGCTCACAGCAAAATTCATTAGGCCAATGTTTCTAGGACCACGGATACAGAAAGTGGCTAGATTCACAGCTTTCGTGAAACGTGAAATTCAAACAATATCATAGACTTGCGCATGTATATCACTCCTTCGTAATTATTATTAGTCATCCAGACTGCGCTGTCAAGCTAGAGGTTGGTCATGCTGAATCTAGTTAGGAGCTCAGCCTTAATGGCCTTCTCGCCTCAGCGTTTCGAAGCAACTCAAGTACGTAAATATGCAATCCGCCTGGAACCATTATCCGCCCTAATGGCCTCCAAGACGCTTAAAATGGAAAATACTTTTAGCAAGAAAACGAGCGCCCATACATCTCCTCTGCAAACAAACCCCACACAGTATCAAATAATGATGATACAATTTTCTTCTATCTATCAAGGTGCTCGTAAACGATCCTGGACACTGTTTGTGGGGTGACTGACAATGAAGTCTCGCTGCTGCGATCAGCTCTGGGTTCTCTTCGTGTCACGACACGATACAGCCTCCTCTGACTGATTCGGCTGATGACAGCCGGACTGTCGTTCCACGGTTCTATGAGACATTTGGATACATTTCACTGGTTGAAATCTAGCTCAAGCTGCGAGCTGTCTGATTTACCTGTTCTTACTGGCAATGGTTCATGTGAATATTTGCGAGGACTGCTTAAAATGTTCAATGTGTCCACTGCTGCGCGTCTCCTTGCATCAAGGTGGCCTAATTTTCCCTTGACTATGACGCGTTACTCATGTGGCAGATAGCGAAAATCCTAAATCTGGGTATGCGCGGGACACGCATATACGTGTAAGGGCTATGCATACAATTTTATCAGTTTTACTATTTCACATCGTTGAAGGTATTTTGTTTGTTTACAGGACACCAAACTACCCTTGTACAATGGTAAGATGAATGTAAAAACTACCCGAAACGACACCCTTAGGTGCTTCGTTATGTCTAGCGCTGATAAAGTTTAGTGGTTCTAATTTGGACACGTAAACCATATCAACTGTATGTGTCGTAAGTATATATTTGATGTTATAGAACGGGCAAACAAAGCTAAGTGTTTGTTTAGACAAGAGCAGCTACCGATTGGCTTCCCATACGTAAGACGCCCTTTCTAACCGAGAATCAAGCAGCGCTGTCCCTTTGGCTAAGACACGACTAGTGAAGTCCCGTTAAGAAAGACAAATGTGTTTTATAAACAATCGGCGCTCTCCTGATGTTCGTGTTATGGCCAATCGGAAGGAAAGTAATGACGAAACTTGCCGGGCTACTTTTGGTTTTGTCATGGGAAATCGTTGCTTTATCTCTAAGCGCCTACTCCAGTAACTCGAATATCGTTTTACGTAATCTGCCATAATGTATTTTTTTTTTAGATACAATTATCGTCATCAGTGCTTCGTTAGCTGACCTCTCACTTTATCTTTTTTTTTTTCCAATTTTTTTAGCTAAATATTCAATGACGACATGCGCATGTCCAAAGCTCATCAGCGCCACAGCCGCGTTTTCAGCTAGATCTGAAGAACTGTGCGAATTTTCAAAATGTATGTAACACCTGTCCTAAGTGTGTCAGTAGAAAACGCTAAAAAATATTTGCGTTACAAACTGCAAGTTAAATAATAATCACATTAGCAATAGTGACGGTGGTTAAAATTAATGATCGGCGCGTGTCTCCTGTACGCCAACCAGCTTCAACCAGTGACTTGCAAAAATGTCATATGTAATGAGCCCACATTAAACAAAAAAAGATCCTCAAATCCTTTAGGTTTCCATATCTACAGGCTGACAATGCGAAGAGAACCACCTAATGTCTAACGACTCTGTGTTACATGAACAAAAACCACAAGTGATCAAATGAACGACCCTTATGATTCGCAATTAACAATAAAGAATCCTAAAAGAGACTCCGTCTAGGGATTGTCTTCGTGTAAGCTTTACGTCTTACTTCTTACGGCACGGTATTTATACCCATGACAAGTTTGAGTCTTATCGATTTTATCAAATACAGCGCCCATGGTTATGTAAGAGGGACCGGGACATTGATAGAAGACGAATCCTCTTACGAATATACTTCTTTTGCCGCGGTTCGGGGTAAAAAGAAAACTAATATTTCGATAGGTGGCACACTTTTTTATACCTACTAGTTCACTATAAATCATCGTCACCGAATTTTCGTCCCCAGCCAATACTTCTCGTTATTTACAGGTATCCAATAATAAGGGCGCGTCTTCGACCTGCTGCTTTTTGAAGCATACGGTTTTGAAATCAATAGATCGTTCTATGTGTCCATCTTTAATCCAACCGTAAGAAAAGTCTCTTAAACGGTCTCCAAAGCCGTTTTTTGGCCGGCGCTCTCAGTTACTATTTTTTGATTAGGATCTGTTGCTTTTTGGCTTGCGCAAATTCTGGCTTATTACAGAACTCAGAACTTTAAGTTATCGAAAGCTATAACCCTTTTTTCGGTCATGATTTAAATACGTAAACGTTGTTTGAACGTGTCAAGAGCCCGTAACCTTAAAAACTAGTATCCGACATGCGCTGAGGAGATGGAGGCAAATTATCCAATGTTGTTTATGTTGCTGCTAACGCAGAGAATTGATTATTTAAGAAATACCTTCCCTAAAAAGGAGTAGGAATGGATTTTTTGGAACAGCTGGAAAACCTGTTTTCCAGCTTACAGAGGACGCCGTCAAATGTTGTTATTTTTTTTGACTTGGGAAATGATTCAGTCACCTTTGCCACTTCTGCCTTCACAAAGCGGTTGCAAGTGAACGCATCAGCAATTTCCGGTGTGCAAAAGACTCTCAAGATTCGTGTTTCGAAAAGACTTCGAGATAATGTCCTAAACAAGAAAAGCCCAGCTTTTAGAGTTCATCGCCCATATTTATACAATTAACTTAACATTAGCTAGCTCGGAGGTGGTACAACATAGACGGCTTGGGTTGTGTGGCTTAAGATCAATTAGTTGGCCAAAAATGGACATTCTTTTAAAAATATGAAATGTAGGTTTTACTTAAATGAACCCTCAGGGAGGCATCCTTCAGCTTCAGTCATACGCGTTCCTATTTTAAATAACATAGAGATGAGGACCCTAGCGGCGAGGCTACTTAGTGCGTGTCTCTCGCTCTACTTGTTTAAGACTATTGAGGGTTGCCATTAAGAAAGGCCTATATTGACACCGCACTGAACTATACACACTATACAGTATCGCTTGTTATTTTTCCACATTCTTCTGTATCCTATGTTTGCCGATTCCCTGAAGGGACGTCTAGAATTGATAGCAATATAATCTCTGCCCAATGATAATCAATATGCGGGGTGGTTAAGAAAGTGGCAAAACACTGAACAGACAATCCGAAAGTGACATTTCCTCATTGCTGCAATTGTTTTGGATCACCTGCGAGGCTTTCTGACTACGCTTTTTTGTTTCCTATATCTAATTAGCGTATTTTATTGCGTACCTTGAAATGAGGTCTCGTTTGCTTCTAATATTAAACTTTGGCCTCGATAAATCCTGGAACCTAAAAATGCCTAAATTGTCGTTGTTTGGTTTGCCTATTAAATTTACGCCGTTTTGGCATTATGCTCGTTACTAGATATACCCAGCCTCTGCTCACATGGCAAGCAGTACCCTTTGGCCACCTCAACGTGGCAAAGCTGTCTTTCAGCTGAGTCGGCGTCGACGTCTTCGTTTCGCCTTTGTCCGAATAGTGATAAAGCGCAGTTAGACGCACTTGAAACCGTTTAAAAATAAATTTATTACTTCATATGGGACAGATCGCACTGTGCCCGTCTTGAAATAATTGGTCTACGAACACTCACTCTGGGTCCGTGCAAAAACCCGTACCGATCTGATCTGTGTAGGAAATACGTGTGGTTTTTTCGTCGTTAGCACAAGTAGTTTATTTGTATCTATTTTTATTATCAGATACTTTAATTGTAATCAGTCAAAAAAACTATATATATATATATATATATATATATATACATATAACTTATCGCAAACGCTCAGTTTGAAATTGTAGTCAAGATCTGAGCACTGACTTAATGCTTTGTGATGTTCCCATAGATTATAGTTAATGAAAGTACTACATATATTTTATTTCATTCGTCTTGCCCGAGCGCAGAGTTACAGGCGCCCTGTTTCCTATATAAAATATGTCTTTTTCTGCTATGGAACCTCAGCGAACTAAAAAGGATTTCCTCAGAGAAAGGACTGCGACATCCCGTTGCCCTAATGTGTAGTTTATCACGTTAGAAGCTAAGCACTTGTTCACAGGCTGATTGATTTTGTGCTGTATCCCAAGTACAGATGTCACACCTGGGACTAGAGGCTTTGAAGAACATGAGATCCATTGTTTTTAATTACCGTAAATAAGTTCTGACCGCGTGTGTGATCGGTCGATTTGATGCTCATTCGTGTTCTAATTGCACGTACAAAAGCCCGCGGATGAACCCCCTACAGATCTGCAGCTAATGTTGTCACTGCTGCAGATGTAGACAACACAATGTGCGAGTTTTCGCTTTCGGCTTGTTTTTCGTGTGACACAGACCTATAGTTTCCTTGTAGTGCCTCTTCTGTTTGTATTAGGTCCTTATACCATATAGATATTATAGGCATCAAATAAATATCTATCTAAATATCCACGGATGTTTTGCACTTAAGGAGACGACAATTATAAGGGATACGAGCGTAAATTCATGCAAAAAGCCTATGTTTCGTTACCTTAAATTGCTATGGGTAGCGGCGCTATAGCTGTCGTTCTTTTGTCGGCTGGCTCGCCACGTCAAAGTTCACCGACACAAGAAAAACTAACACTACGTTTTATCCATTGCTGTTCCGCTTAGAATGTGACTGCTGAAAATCGTCAACCTGCTATAGGCCAATAGTTCTGTCCTTAAATTGAATAGGGCTAAATCAAATTTACAGCGAGTTACTTCTTTCTTTCCTATTATCTGCTTTGAGCCAATTTACTCGAATATTGTATATTTTCAAAAACTGAAAATGCCTAAAAAATGTGGTGTGTGAAACATTAAACAGTCGACGCTAACAGGGAATATAGGGTTCGCAAAAGGGTCTAGAGAATCCACATGGTTACAAATTGTGCCGAAAGTACATATTTATTGTCCGTCATTTCATAATACTAGGCGTAAGAAAAACACAAAGGAAAATTATGCAGAAATATATCGTCATCAATGCTGGTCCAGTGGCCTTGGAGATGGGTGTCAGTGTTTCATGAGATGTTACTTAAGCTAATGGTTATTACGGAGAAACACAAAAAACAACCTATTCTGGTCGTTTGAACGAATTGTCCACTGCGCGATTACAACACAATGAAGGCTACGATTTGCCTTCGAGGTCGAGTACATCGTCAATGTTTGCCGACGTCTATCGGGTCTGCGGTTCGACTGCTAAACTGAGCAGCGATTGTAAGTTCTGAGTTCCCCTGAGGGAAATGTTAGGCACAATTTTTGACCGTACCATCGCGTACCATGTTTGTATATGAAGATACTCAAAAGCAAGATTCAGTAGTAGCAAATATCAACCACGAGCACCAATTGAAAACTGGTGTCGGTCGATCGCTAGCTAATTAAATCTCCGATTGTAAATGCATATTGATAAGGAGGGTTCCACTTCGAACCCCCCGTACGCTCGAATGATTACTCCAAATCGAAGTAACGATATGAGTCACTTCAATTGAACGTATGTTGCAGGTAACGTTCGAGTTGATCATTACGAACAATTCGTTATTGAAGACCATGTTTTACTGTTCAAGTGTTTGACGTAAACGTTCGGTTTCATTGAAACGGTACTCGTTGCCCTCGCGACTTTTCCTGCTGCTTCTTCATCTGCTACTCCATTGACGTTTGCTCAATATTGCCGATTCACAATCAGGCGGGCAATATGTTGTTATTTCTATATGCTAAAATAATATCCTATCGTAAAAAATGATTACGCAATCACGCCGTGACTCTGGCTAACTATATCGCACCGTCGCTATAAATAATGCTCACTTTTCAGTGAACGTCCGCAAAGATTAGTATGATACATTTGTATCGACCTTTACCGCCGATAGAGTTCTTTAAAGCTTATACATTACAAATATAGGCACAGTAATTAGATTATATATCCATATTTAATTTTAACTAGGATACATACTAGTTATGAATGTAATGAATATCTCCGAACCAATAAACACGGCAAAAAGTTAGCTATCGAATAGGAAGGGAAAGTACCGGCAATATTGTTATATTATATTATTATATATAACTTACTATGCACTATTCACACCTATCAGAGTAACTATAAGCATTGGTTAGGTAGGTAACTAAGCAAAATTCGTTCCGTGTAAGCGTTATAGCGCGAGACAGAAGTTACCTGTAATTTCACTTATGGGCTAAGGCTAGAAATGACTTTTAGTTGTATCGATAGGGTAACTTCTTTTAACAAATCTGTTTCAGCTTGCTTGTTTGGTCTTCTGTAGACAAGGGCACGACTAGCCGCCTACTGACTGACCTACGCTGTGTTTCGGTCCAGGAACCAACGAGAAATAACTGCAAATTTGTCTGAGCGATCAGAGTTCAATCATCTCACTCACTTCTGATAAAGTTGTCTCTAAGACGCCTCCAAGCGATGCGATTCGCGGACGCGGATAATGAAGAAGCGGTGAAAACCTATTGAACAAACATAGAAACAAGATGGCAGAGTTACGTCAAGTTAAAAGGATAATGGATAGAGTACATTTGTTTTCATCATGTTGTTTCACTTGTGTTAAACAATGAACCACAGGCTGGTCAATGAGCTACATTTTTGAGTGCCCCTCGTTGGCTTACGTACGTGTAACTTTGCTTGAGGGTATTCAGTTCATGCTCCTACGGTCCAGCCGTCGCTACAGACGTATAGAAAGATTGCAGCGTTAACAGCATCAATTGCCGGTTTCAATGTAACCGGTAAGAATATTTCGTACATGAAATTTCCGTGTGCGGTTCGCTTTAAACGACTGGATGGGTTATGGCCGCCACCGTCGCCGCTAGTGAATCACCTGTGTAACGGAGCGTTACAATTTAAATCAATCGCTGATTGATGATTCTGCCGAACGACAGGAACGACCAGAAGCTGAGACTGTCTCCTGGCAAGTACAAGTAAGCGTAATTAGGACGAAATGGCGCATATATGGCGCATTTAATTCAAGGTCATCAGTTCTGCCAATAAGAAAGAACATCGTGGAGTACATCGTATATAGCTAATGCTCTGCAGTGCTAGATTCTAACACGCCTGTGTTAGTGAGTGTGGGTGTGTCTGTAAAAAAAAACAACTGAACCGGTCTTATTCATACGAAACAGTTCCCATCTTAGAAATGTCTTTCGAAATTGCTCTAGCGTGACAAGTGAGGCTTCGTTTCGCCGAATGTTCATAATATGACAAATATGCGACCTCACTACGAGCAGAAATTACTTCCGTAAATGTTTGCCCTGCAGTGAATGCAATGGCATCGATATCGATGTCCTACTCTTTCGAGCAACGTCAACAGCGTATGTATGATGATTCTAATTTGCCAGTAACAGAATCATATCCGGGGAAAGCGTGCCAGTGCGCTGGAAGAACATCGATGCATGTCTTGCGATCCGTATGTAGCAAGTAATACATACAGCATACAGTCTTTCATGATTCAGTTTTATACTTCGTTTTTTCTTTACTTCTGCATTGCAAGGGTTCAGACAAAACGTCACAGAGCAGGATTGAAATTTATTCATGTAAAATGTAATTGAATGTCGTCGCAAGGGACGCTCATGGCCGAAGGCAGACATTCTTCCTCGAAAAGCCTTACACTAGTCCTGAACAAATGCGCCTTTATGTAAGGTCCAAAAAGCTTGTTGTCCCATTCAGGCTATTGCTGAATAAGAACATTTGAAAAAGAAGATCTCTGGACCATGTTATACTCAACCAGCAACAGCATCAGCGGGACAACCCAACCGAGTCATACTAATAAGGACCAAACACGGCAAAGATCCATTGCACGGCACTGCCGTGCAGGCCGAAATCGGTTCTGTCGTTGAGAACGTTGGCTATAGACTAATGGATCGTGCAACGAATAGTACGTCTGTGTTCATCAGGTAACGAGGAAGCCATAAACAAAGCTGGTCTTTTTACGACATCTCTCATGTGCTGTGTTCTAAAGGCCTCCTGAAACACCAAGGCGCCCTCATGAAACCGAAGACCTTTCCGGGAGCAGAGCTCCGTGTCGTAGCATAGAGCAACGCGTTGATCAAGCAGCCACCGTTAACCACTACTGACCCAGTTCCTTCCCGTTTCCTCTTGAATGCATAAAGGCATAGGCACTTGCGTGGCATACTTATATGAGAAATATTACCTACGCAGAATTATCTGTCAACCACAGTTGCTAATCAAGTCCCGCCGCAGATCATTGCAGAATACGGTGATTCGATGACAACACACGCAACCTGATTATGGGGCCTAGTCCCTACTACGTCCTGAGTGGGAAAAACTAGACGAATCAGACCCGTCGGATCCTTTCCCTACGTTCTCTATATGAAATTGTCTAATGAATGTAATTGTTCGTAGTGTCATTGCCCTGCGGTGGACTGCAATAGTAGTGGAGGTAACACTTCAATACCGCGGTGATAGCAGACTGTTAAGAATATAAGTTTTATTGAATAATGGCAATGTTATAGTCCGTACCTTGTATGTGGTCGTGTGGCAAGAGGAAGAGACCCCAGGTTTTTCTGCCCATTTTTATCTGTCATAACTGTCGCTTATATAATTATACGAACATTGTGCGTACTTCTATAAGCATTAATCGAATAAATGGTATTAAAATATGATGAAGGGGTTAAGCACACGTTATTTCTGGTATGCCCGTTTTAGCTTCTGGGCGGAGAACCTATTACGTCAGAATATGTAGGGGAATTCTGCCTATAACAGATGAAATTTCTCATTAATTTAGATTAGCGTAACGGAAAATGAGCGGTCTTAGATCCCAGGCCTCATTCCAAGGTTATGCACTTCAGGCCGCGCATAGGAACTTGATCTTCCTGTTCAAAGCTTTAACTAGCTTTAGCAGGTGATGGCCGTCTATTGATTTCTTGTATATTTTCTGTATGTACACGAGAAACGTTCGGGATCTGCAACACCTAGATGCTTCCCGCTACTTAAAAGGTTGTCCTCATTTTGTTATTATCAAATATATGAAACTCACTCGAAAATTATCCTAGGCTCATCTATCGGCGGTGCGATGCTAAGCGTTGTAAAGGGGTCCCTTCAACATTGCAGTTAGGACAGCAGTATGTTTTAGGTCGTGAGTACGCCTCTGACTAGTTCAAAGGCAGCAGCTTCTTTCTGTTATTCAATGATGATTATTGAAGCTACATAAGGCATATGTCATAGGTATCGAGCTGAATTATTCCGGTTGCGCTACGAAAAACAGTATCTTAAAACTAACCTTTGATTCGAGCTCTTCATTCTGTCGTTAGTTGGTTTTTTATCTTCTTTATTTGTGATCTCTTCTCTATTGAAACATTTGAAAACTTGCAATTCCATGACTTTGTTCCAAAACGAATTATATCCAGTAGTGTGGATTTATTACAACTTATTTTGCAGGAAGCCTTAGAATGTTATAGCGTCGCAACGATTTTCATGTATAATTTTCAGTTTACAGAATCCATTTGACCATTGACCTTAATTTAAGTAATGTTTTTTTATTTGACTTTCGATTAATAATATACATGTCTTTGTTATTAAAAAGTAAACAAAGATTATTAATAGGGTAGCGCTCCGTATGTTTCAATGGCTCTAAAAGCTAGATTTGTCGCCAGTTCACCAATAATAGATGACGCAAAGGAGAAGCTGCAGAAAGGTTCTAACTAGAACGTACCTTGAGACGCCCTTGTCAACCAGCGACACGCGGGCCCGTAAAGCTGTTACGTAGATTTTTTAGACCCATGGCTAAGAGACAAGCTGGTTCTAGAAAGGGGACCTTTGACCTGAGAAAAATCTTTAAATATTTCCGTTGTCTATTCTATGCACGAAACTCAAGTCAGTATATGCGTATACCTGAAACCGATTGGATATTCTGTACACGCTTCAAAAGCTATCCATTGCTATCGCTCGGATGATTAGGAAGCATCATAGATAGGTAACTCAATCCCCGTAACACAAGGTATCAATTTAAAATACTACGACCTTCTTGTCTGACGTCTAACGAAGTATTTCTGCTGCTTTACGGCTTATGTATAGTGATTGATTTCATTGACTCGAATGTTTCATGAGCATCACTTATTGCTTATATTCCACAAGAGAAAAAACGGTAATTCTGTTCGTTTCCAAACTGGTTCATAGCAGGGCGGCTGGACGTAGAGGGGGCTGCATCCTTCGAAAAATGTCTTCGAGTACGCGTGTCTAAATTTGAGTTTTATACATATATTTTTTTCTATTTCTCTAAATAACTTTTCGTCGAAGGCACCTTTTCGATAAGATATATGGTTCAATTTATTATTACGGTTGTGGTTCCTTTCTTCGTTTGTATTTTATCAACTCGGTTCTTCTCTATTACAATGTATTATTATCAACGTTCTTTGTGTTGCTCTTCGACTCCACCGCCGACGCTCTGCAAAGGCAATTGACGTACCCTGGTTTTTTTCATAGGATTCATGTGAAAGGCCGACCACCCTACTACCCAGTTAAGTATTATTGCAAAAATAAGCACCAGCCTGTACATCGTCCTCTGACGCCTCCGTGGCGGCATTTCTCCGAGGGGGTGATATTTGATCGAAGCTCTCGACAGTTTCGCTTCCATTACACTAAACCTTTGGACAAGAAAAAGTAACGTTTGTCCTTGTAGCTTTTTTAGAACTACAAAAATAAAACGTTCCGATTCACTGTATTCGTACTGGAATCGTTGCCAAATCTTGAAGTTGAAAAGTTGACATTAAAGCACCGAGTCCCACTGACGTCTAGATATTGTAGTTCGTAGAAATGATCTGATCTGGGTTCTGATGAGATCTCGGCAAGAGATTGCATTCACTCTATGTACTGTTAAACACTTTTGATCTACTCATTATTAGACGATCGTTCGGATTAAATTGATACTACTGTTTCTTCTTTCCGATAGTTTTCGTTGAGAACGAGCTTTTTCCGTGTACGTTATGCCATAAGGGCTCTCATACGTTGCTGCAAGGGAAAACCTTCTCGCGGTGGCGCGTGAGCCTGCCAGCCAATAAGGGTCAACTGTTCAAGGTACTAATATTGAAGTGGAGATTTTTACAAATTGCTTCATATAACTTTCAACTGATTCCGCTTCTATGTTTACGATGCTACAGCAAAACAATTAGCACGCATAAACGGACTATGAATTATATACACAAAAGAGAAGTGGCATAAGTCACCTTATGGTAATATAACAACAAGGTAGTAGAAATGAAACGGTAATTACCGCGATTAGTAACGATCAAAATCGTTGGCGGCACCCATACGCGTCGTCGACTAAAGAGCAGAAGAGTGATTAATTAGTATTTGATCGTTTTTTTGAAAATCCTTGAAAAGGGACAGAAGTTTTTCGATGACCAGGACTTGAACTTGAGATTCGTTTTGTACTAAAAATGCTTTTGTAAATTAGTTCATGATCGAATATGAATTTTGTAAGTTTGTGCCCAAAACATTTCCAAATAATATCAGAATCATTGATATTCGCTATTCGACAAATAAGGCTGATATACTTATAGCTATAGACTTTTTGTGGGTCCAGTACCACATATCAAGAAGTATTTACGAACTAAGTTTCTACGTACAACTATAAAATGCTCACAGCGGGAATAACTTGAAGTGAGGAGCACAAAGGAGTTAACTTACCCGCAAACGTTTTCTTGATTTCAATCCTAAGTGACTTTTTGTTTTCCAATGATGCGCGTACAGCGCTGACAAATTTGCGACAATAAACTGATTACGCGCGTCAGTGGGGTCGGTATCTTTGAACGTTGATTGTATATTGTGTACATACGTATCCAATATGAAGTTGGTACAAAGTACATATTTCTCTGTGCTCTAGCAATGCAGCGAAAAAGATGTTGCTGGCTATTCGAGGCACACTAGTGCTTATCATGATAAGCGAGCATGCCCAAAATGCAAGTGCGTTATCGGTACCAGACGAATTCTGGTCGGATTGTACCTACCGCTACCGAGAGCCTTGAACGTAGCCATTATATCTGAGCGTCTGAAGAGTTTCCGAAAAGCTACTGGAGATGGCGACTAAACAGATTGTCTCCTTCGACACCTCAACGAGAGTCCGAATAGTGAATGCTATGAAAAATGATGTCTTAACGACGGAAGGGTCTAGTGAATCTTTGAAGCTTCGTTTGTTAGTACTAGCCTTGATATTTAGAAAACTATCATAATTTGCGGAGTTTGTAGATGATGATGATGCAAAAAATACACCAAACGTTTCTCGACCGAAACGATGTCGTACTAAGATGATAGTTCTAGGTGCGCCACATTTAAAATGAGGTCCGAAATCTTATACGGGATCGTATAGTCTGGTAAGTAATTTAAATCGTAGCCAATGCCTGCCATTGATAGGAAGTAGGCCATTATTTGTAGGCCTTTTTCTACAATTACGTTAATTTGCATCATTTACTGTTCATTATTAAGCTATTCATCCTAAAAGAAAAATGACAACACGTTACAATGCTTATATTTCGGCAAGTTCTTAGAGTCTTAAAATCACTCTCCGAAATGAGAAAAATGGCCAGGTACAACACGTCGTACTGCGTACATTTGGGATGAGAATGCAAAATCCAAACGATCACTTTAGCCCTTTAGTTCTTTCAAAGACGTAGGCTATTTTTGGGTGAATGTCCAAGCACCTATACGATTCGGCCCAAGCTTTGATCAGGCTTACTCGTCCTACCATCAGACGAACGTGGCAAATTCCTCTGAGCCATGATACATCTGAGCAGATTGGTTGTATCAGTTTTGCTTTATCAGAGTCCTTCAAATCATTCTTATTTGACGAGTGTTCTAATTATAACAGACAAGAAAAAGCGTTACTTTACCTATATAAATTTAGCTTTCCGGCGATTTAGGCGAATCACCTTAGCCTGTTGAGAGTGGAACATCAGAGAAGCGTCACATACTGAGGAACAGCTCCGATCATTGATTCTCACTAACCATGCTAGAGGAACTATTATATATCGAATTAGATTAGAACAGGTACAATATTTTCAAATGACAAAAAAATCGTTATTTACTGATGAACACCTCCTTAATTTCTGCGCTTGTCAGACACCGTTGCTACCAAGATCTGTGCCCACAGTGAAGCTCATTATTGGTTCGGATAAAGACCAATTAGGACAACGAAAACAAGTTAGATATTGTACGGACGAAGCTTAGCAGTTGCTTACCAACCTGTTTATCAGCATAGAAAATTGTTGATAATGAGTATTTCTATGCATCATGCAAACTTAGAAAGGTTGTCCTTTCACCTCTTTGCAGCGGTCTCACCGAGCTAGAACAGAACGGACAACCCACCTTAATCCAGGAGGTCTACCGGACAAAACCACTATTTTGTAGCCGAGCCACTCTGTTGATGAGTAAAATATTCATTTCTGTCATTATGGAAAATTATCCCATTTTTACCGTCGCAACATTAACAACAGCCGAGAGCTTTGTCTACTGTAGAGATAATTGCTGGTATCTGGGTTTTTTAAAGATGTGTGGGCGGACGGAAACGGTACGTGCGCCTCAAAAAATGCACTTTATCTGTGCGCGAAAATTCCATAATGACTTTGGCAAAATGGACGAAAGGGGCCGCATTAATAATTGGCCTTTCACGAAAATCATGTTGATGGAACTTACAAACGAAAGTGGATAATTGCTACCAAGTAACAATTTACAGCATGAGATTACTTTTGGGGACTTACTTCAGCGCTACCTTCAACGAACAGATTTCTGATAATTTCTGCTGGGGCCGTAACCTTTAACCTTCTGCGCGTTCAATAGAGCTCTGTGATTTGATTTTTTTTTTTGTTTTAGTAAAGACATTTAGTCAAGCCTAGATAGAACTGTTTCCAGCAGCCGAAAGTGACATAGGGGACCTCGATGAACTTGTGCGTAATTGCGGTGGCAGCGGCCGTTTTTATTAGGGGACGGCATGGTTTTTACAAGCACTAGTGCATGTAGCAAATAAGGAGCAAGATACGATCCTTGAATAGTTAAAATACCGTTTTGAAGGTTTACTGGAAAAACTTCCCATAAATCAAGCGAGATCCACCTTGGTTAGATCTCTAGTCGGGGTAGGTTCTTGACACCATATTTTTTTGTTGAGGAGATTCCGATAATTTGTTCATATACAAAGAATAGCAAACGATACCAGGAAATCGTTTGCTGGAACTGTTTATGAGATTTAAATAATAGCAGGCAGCGTTGAACAGATCTGTTTCATGAACATCTTTACCAAATTATAGAGCATTTGTTCCTTCCAAATAAAAGTATACCGACATAACTTTAGTAACCGTAATTAGCTCAAATTTTCCTTAGGAAAATTACAAACTTCAGGACCTTGATAAAATTCATTGATGTTCTTCATTTGCTTTTCGCAAAGCTTCAAGCGCTGCCTCTATATTTAGCTCCTTACGAATTAGTAGTTGACAGCGTATCTCATTTGGTATATGTCCGTTTTGGGCCTATTGGGTAACGTCCTAAGGTATACATTGGTGTCCTGCTGCCGAAGAAAACCCAGTCAACCATACAATAGGAAAAAGTGCATTGATGAATTCATTGTTTATAACATATATACAGGAATTAGTTATAGAGTGCGCTAGAAAGTTCATTATTTATCTGCGATTTGAAAACGAAAATTATTCAGTCTTCTCGGTAGAAGTATTATAAATCACGATATACTCGAATCTTAATTTAGAAGTACGACTATT
Organism: Varroa jacobsoni; assembly: GCF_002532875.2. Classification (NCBI taxonomy): domain Eukaryota; kingdom Metazoa; phylum Arthropoda; class Arachnida; order Mesostigmata; family Varroidae; genus Varroa; species Varroa jacobsoni. The sequence continues at coordinate 48,351 of NW_019214585.1, forward strand.
ATATTTTTAGAGCTGCTGCTGCTACTACAGATAACGGGGAATTAGAAAATTATTTTAAAAAACGAGAAGTTTTTTATTCTTCCTCTCCACTGGAATTATGTAAGAAGCCATAAAAATTTTACACGAACTCTCTTCACGTTGTGTTCACAACAACGTGATGTCCGGCGTGATGTATAGACTACTAACAGAGTATTTAGTCCGGCTCGTTAATTCTGAAAGACTTTTCTCTTCGAAGGGTTCGGTTTGATATTCGGATCGTGTCATACGGCCATTTGTTGGCATACGTACTCACGCTCAGTCTAAGAAGCAGAAACGATGTTCGTTCGAGCCTCTAATAATAGAGATGAAGCCGAATAGACCGAAGTAGTAGGTACCAAAGTGGCCGTATAAAACCATAATACAATTATTTACAGGTCCGTTCACGTTTTTTTTTTCCGCTCTTCCGAACGACGACGGCGAAGTGTCTGTTTGCCATAATAACGTCTCCCTCACTGAGGCGTTGCGATGGCTAGCTCGGAAAAGGTAGTGCCAAATCACCATGAATCGTTCGTCATCCGCTTCGAAAAATGTCGTCGTTTCAGCCTCTTTTGGCACCACATCTAACGGGGGCTGAGATTGCTGCGTCAACGACCATTACTGCGTAGAGTAACCGTGACCGATTCGTTCAGACGAGCCGTCCTCCTAAAAGTGCACAGCACGAACGAAGCCAGTTGTCGCTTCCTGATGAAACATAAAATCATGGAGAAAATTCAGCATGTTTTGTTTATAATATGGTTATACGTATTTGCTATTTCTTTTATTATTTATGTTGTATGTATAATGGTGTTATTAGTGATGATAATGAAGCTGCTGGCGGCGGTAATACGCGACACGAACAGGAGACTTCATATGAGCATGTTATTGTTATAAAGGATCGAGCAAAAGATGAAATTCCGTCGCAAAGAAACGCCTGGCTGTGATAAACTGTCTGAAAACGAAAAAAAAAAAAAAATGTAAGAGATGAAACGCTGTGATACTCTAGTGGCTATGATAGATCTACAACATCACTCAGAGACTGGTATCGGTGATGCTAGCATTGTATGATTTCTTTCGTTCTATCAAATACATTACCCTTCTAGTAATAAAGGAGACGTTCGTATCTTGTTGCCTATAAAAGAAAGATTAGTATAATCCCTTACGAATGGTTTTCGCTGCTTGCAAAATAAATTTGCTCTATATTTATTTAATGATAATTGTAAGCAGTGTTCGCCGGCGACTGACAACTAAAATAAAAGTGCTTTAAAACCTTTTGTCTAAAATTGTGCGATAAGTAATGGTCTAGAGAGAGAGAGAGAGAGAGAGAGAGAGGGAGGGAGGGAGGGAGGGAGGGAGGGAAAGAGCCTATGAAGCGTATATAGTGAGCCACAGTTTATATCGAAACAAAAGGGTTACGGGAAATAGAAATTTATGGAAAAGTTAGTGAAGTGGAATAGTTGATGCGTTATGTGAGTGTATCACAGACTTGGTATTTTAGGCCATATTCAGTGGCATAATCCTAAATAATTGTATGACTTTTTCTGAAATTGAAGGTATCCTCTATTAGCCCAACAAAGATCTATCACAGGTTGTTAGAAGATGAAGAACTTCTAGTACCGTAATCCCTAGTTTATGTCATAAGTCAAAAAATATTTCACATCTAATTCGAGGTTATATAAGTGGTATTGGCAATATAACATTGTTATTATATCAAGTTACTGAAGTCCTTCATTTCAATTATTTGTAGGTTTAAATGTTTTCTCGGAGGTACGATCGCTTTGGAAGATTCAATAGCAGATCTTCTGACCGTGCCATAGACGACATTTTATCGAAAGTTTAACCAAGAATAGCATGATACTTACGCGTATCGTTGTTATTTTTGATTACTGCTCATCCATGTATTCAATTAAGTTAGCTTCTTTTTTCAGACGCACCGTTAAAGTAAATATATTTTACCAAACTATAGCAACTATCTAATAACAATAGTTATTACGGACACTCATAACCATATGTGCTAATATTTATCGGCCTCTGCTTTTATTATTCGCACAATTTTTTTCATCATTTTCTAAATATCTAATTAGAACAATTTCTATCGTATATATATATATATATAGACAGCCAAACGGCGATCGCATAGGCAGTTAGTTACTTTACTTTGAAGGGAGATATTGTAATCGAAAATCTCACTAGTGTTAATCCTATCACGCTATTGTCAGAGCCTCAGGGGTTTAGTATGCCTGTTCTCAATGATTACCGTCTTTCTAATAGAAAAGCTGCCGTCTGTTGACAGTCGCGAACACTCCCTTCCGCAACAAAGACACTGGCCGAACATAAAAAGATCAAAAACTAATAACAATACCCGTAAACGTTCATCATTCGATGACAATAGTGAAAAGAGTCTTTGCTTACACAAATATACTCAACTCAACCAGGCTAATGATATGTAGGCAGATATATCATTTTGCTTAATTTACCCTTTAAAAAGTACTTAATAAATTAGCGACATGCTACTTGGGACGAACCTTAGTAAGCTTCGCTGGCGTTCCTTGAGATGTAGCATAAAAACGTTTATGACAATTAAAAAAAATGATTGCTTCAGGAATCGAGGACAATGATAGGTTGTATTTAAACCTTCGACAAATACGTATTTGTGGTTCTGGCGCACTTCACAACAAAATTAAACCCGAACAGCTTTCCGCTGCCCGATTAATCCGAGTACAATTATAGCAAGCACCTCTATATGGCTACTAATTCTAAATCTTCCACATTGACGGATAAATAATAAATAAAAAATCGCACAGAAGTAGATAGACTAATAGCATTCGTTTCTCTTCTTGGAAAAAGTTTGTCTTCTTTTCAGCGCCTTGCTAGATAAAAGTAAGTTTTGTTTTTGCTGTTTTGTCTATTACACACACAGGAACCGTGACGGGGTAAAAATACGGTGACGTTCCCTGTTTGACCAGGGCCCGTATCAGAGGTCGAAAATGCTTTCCAAAGACCCCGCCTCGAAGGTCGAACGGGTGCTCCCTAGTGCAATTCGATGTCCACAGAATCCAGCATTGCTGTCTTTCGGAGCAAATCTTTCAGAGCTTGAGCGGCAATACCCGGCGCCCGAAATGCAATAATTTAAAATTTATCATTCAACTAGTGTTTCGACGTCGCTTAAGGGATAGGACATCGAAGATACTATATCGCGGATTACACTTGCGGGCCATGTTTCATCGTTGAGGTGCCACGTTTTAGGTTGAACATCAATCGTTCAAGAAAGAAATGAAGTTGATCACAAAAAGTGTGGGTCCGTAAAAATCTCATTGCTGGAGATTTTAGATTGATGATAAGGTTTTCCCTATGAGAAAAAACCGCTACCATAAGTGCAAAGATTGTAATTTCCCCGAACGACAGACCGATAATGGTATTGCCGTAGCGCAAATGGTTTTGCTATGCGTTCATTCAACCAGCGTAGAATACTTCCTAGAAGCTTGTAATAAAAAATAGGGAAGGGCTTCGAAACTTCCAAGCATGGGATTAAATTGGCTACGCTTTAAAGAGCATGGCACTCCGCTTGAGCCGTTTGGCGGACCTCCGACGGCGGACCGAGTTTCGACGACCACTAAGTTGTACCATCGCTGTCGTTGCAAGAAGGCGGCGCAATGAATCAGGTATCGAATATGCTCGTCTTAACGAGCGCATAGTCGACAAGTAAACCGTTAATGCTATGTTATCGATTCAGGTCACTACGGAAACATCATTATGAGAATATTTGTTTTATACAGTTTTGTACAGTTCCTTCTCCAACGCTGCGAAACACTTGAGGTGTAAAAGAACCTACCTAAACGTGGCTATCTTCAGCCACCGATATTTTCCTTTAGGATACTTTTTAATAAAGTGTCTTTTGACCTTTTTGTACGCGATGGAATGCACGGCCAATGCGAGGTTCGGAAGCTTTTCGTACGATCTGTAACAGACATAATCCATCTACACGTAGCTTTTAGCTGCGTCGCTGAGATCCGAATCGATCGTGACGAGCATGTTACCACTTTCGTACGTTGACGAAGCTTATATCTTCGGACATAAAAGCTGGGCTCCATGCCTCTCCGGTAACGCAAAGGGATCTAATGGCTGTGCTGTAATAACGATGGCTGGGCAAGATGACTACATTGGACAGCGTTATCTTTTGTAGGCACCAGACACCGGCAGACATAGTGGTCATTGATCATGATGAACGATGGTAGTTGCTCTTACGTGACACTGGAATAGACACTAGAGGTGCTAGTTGTAAATTGAAAGAAAAGCTGCTGTTCCCTTCTTACTCAACGGCTCTGGACTCAACATGTTGACTCTCCAGGAGTTGGAAAAATTTGCGAAGGCTGCTTCCTTGGATTATTGTCGTGACGAGACACTGCAGGCTGATCAATTCCTAAACAGCGCCTTGGACCGACGCTGGTATGACTTTTTTCATATAAGAAACAGCTTTGTAACAGAATTTTTATCGTGAAAAATGCCGTTACCAGACGTCTTCGCTGAAGCAGGGCCACAGAACTTCAACCTTCCTGGTGTGAAAGGCTTGGCTGAGGTTCTTATGCGTTATTCCTTGGAACGGCTTTTACACTTTTCTGCTCGTTGCCGCACACAAAGAACGCTCATGTTGGAGCTAGTTAAATCGAAGTCAGCCGTAAGCACAATGGTCTTGCGGAAAAGCCCGGTTGGCTTCCATATATCGGCTTGTGGAGCATGCGCAGTACCCGTTCGATTGCGAATTTGCAGAGGATATGAACCCCAGCTTCATGAACGTTAAAGCAGTTAACGAAACTCGTGTTGTTTTCACAATCGCTACAATGACTACTGCCTCGCATTGTCAGCCGGTGATGTTATCCGACTTAACTTATTAAGAAGTTGACATGACCAGCCAACGAATCCTTCAGACATATTCACGCTACGATTATGGCCCCATATGCTCGTGCTGTCTCTGAAACAAAATTCGACTGTCGAAAGACAATGGACTCCGATTAAGTTTTCTACAGTAACTGCCATTACGGCATTTGATTTGGGAAAAGCCTGAAGACTCTCTGAAGAGGTTTTTCAGCTCAAGCAAGCCTACCCGATTTTCCTCCGACTTAGTAACTATAATAATTTGGCCATCCTTTAAAAAACAAGCTTGTTCGCCTGTGCCGCTAACTACATTTTCCGCCTCTCGACATACACCCTTCAGGCTGGCTATATCTAACCGACTTTGTTTCATGTTAAAAATATCTGGGCAGGTTTTAATAAATGATTCGGACATCATTTCGGCATCTAACGGCGACCTGGACATGACCACCGTGTGCTGATTTCATCGTAATGCTGAAGTGATGCATTATCACCCCCATTTTTATGATGATTAATTATTAGTTATATGATACGTTATCAGCATTATCTGTAGAGCCATTAACATTCGGCTTCTTGTTCCTGTGACTCATGGTTGAATCTCGGCTTCGTTCTGTTGTAGGACTTAGGCCCTCAGCAAGAGCAATCTTTTAACAGTTGTCCTATAGGGTTGATTGTTCCGTACGGATCTCCTGTTGCAGACGAACTAAATCTCTCGAGAAAAGAATGTTCTCAGTGCAATGAGTTGCGTAAATTCTCTGAAACGGTAAAAGAACAGCTTCTCGTTTAAGTACTCGGTAACTTCGGTTACATTTCGCTCATAGTCATTAGCTACTTTTTGTATTTGGCGACGAACGAACGGTAGTCCAATAAAAAGTTAACCTTGCTCACAAGAAAGGAAGTCAATTGATTTATTCCCATGCAAAGATGTTCTATCGAACTGTTCACGGAGATCCGGAACGATGGCCAGCTATTATTGTCTGCCGAATGGAGAAGTTACTATTGCCACATGATGAAGCTAAATATTTTTTCGTTGTCGGAACCAACCGGTCGAAAATAGCTGCTGGTCATAAGAGATCAAAAAGAGGAGGCACTTTTTGTAGAAATTCGTTATTTGATTGAGACTACCTGCTTGTAGCAACTACATTTCTGTAGCCCAACCATGGCCACGATCTTAGTTTTCAAACGATGCCAGAATTTTTCAATGAAGTTTAATGAACAAACAGTAGCGTTGTAAAGCCGAAGAAAAATATGAAAATAGAAGCCATTGAGTTCGTACAGCCGTATGTTACCTTGCGTCCAATATTTCAGTTGTAATATCTGTGCCATATGCCTTCGCTCATACATGCAACTGAACGAGAGCGCTAAGTCGGCTTAATACGAATAGGTCTATTCTAATAACTATACTTGCATATTTTTACGTTACCTATATTTAATGATTATTTTTCCAAGGAACTCGACCGCATGTCTTTGAGCTCTGCTACGGAACAGAATAGGAAATGCTTTACTATTTAAGTTGAAGAACTTTCAATACGGTCAAGTATATGGTGACATTAGAGAATAATAAAATGTCTCTAAACAATTGGCGCCTTTGTACGCCTAGTAACAACACATTATTGCACATATATAATTAAATACATGACTGACATCGACCGGTTAGTAAACGCCGATCATATGTTTTTCATTTCTGCGTCAAGTGGGTAAGCTTCCACGTTACACACGGCTATCTACGTCGACATACGTATCGATACAGCGACGTCGCTCAGACGGAGAAAGGTACTGGAGAAAGGTGCAGTTGTATGTGTGCTTCATGGGTGGACAGACTGAACAACCAGCCCTCCAGCTATGTAGCGGCTTCGTTCTCCATCTACGGATAAAGGCAGATAAATCAACAGCTTACGGTCAAGCAGCGATAATAACGACCGCGATTGAGTGCTGTTTGTATCATTGATATGGCAGTCGAGGCAACGGCATCTAAATACGAACGGCAGTCAAAACCGCTATTTTAATCGAGCTACTATCTGATCGGACTTTCCCTCCAAAGCAGCAACAGGCATCTGTGCCCGACAACGGGAACGGAATAGCGGCTAGCAGCGCATTTTCCCTCTGGGGGCGCCTTGGCAGAGAAGCTGTAGAAATCTGCTGATGTCGTTTGGCGAATTGCGATACGCTGACAACAGCTGTGACCCGACGCCGCGATACCCGTGCATCCACCTGTCGGTTCCTCGGCGGCCCCAACGCCGCTGTTTCTGCTGCTGCACCCGCGCTAATCGTATCACTATGGTAAATCCGAAGTCGAACTCAAAAAAGATCATATCTCGATCTTCTATTTTGCAACCGCATATATATATATAGAACCAAAACACGACCGAGAGAAGGACAGAAATAGAAGGAAAGAAGGAGCGTGAGACGACGCGAGGGAGAGCGGACGGCCAAGAGGTAAGGATGGGGATAACGCAGTTGGCGAGGGAAAGGGGATATAAAGGAATAACCGGAAAGAGATAATATAACAGGTAAGGAAAGCAAAGTCCGGAGGTAAATCGTGACGAGTTATTCCTTGGGTGAATATGATTGCATGATAGCCACAGATGAGGGCAAGAGAGAGCAGGAGCAACCATTCAGTTAATTTAAGTGTGCTAAAATATAGCGATAAGGTAAATAAATAGAACCACATTATTGCATCATGAAGATAACGCAAACGAGCCAAAAGCGAATACTATTATCAGCAGCTACCGAAATGGCAGCTGCTTGGAAGTAACTCATCGTTTCAGAGATTACGGGCTATCCACAGCAGGAAAGTTCCTGTTTCTTGTTTTCGATAACATCACTGTCTATCCGTTTGTGAAACAGGAAGGTAGTGGCTTTCTTTAGCAGGAGAAAAAGTGTTACATGAAGATCCCTTTAGGATGCAGATAAGATTTAATCTTTTTTTTTTCTTTTTTTATGGCATTCTACCTTATTAACCCTGTTCGGACGCTGTTCCTTCAGGAAGCATTTTTTTCGGCTAGATTTGCTGAGGTTTGCAGCTAGAAGACTTAAGCTCGCTTGATTAATTGGCGTAGGAAGAACATATTGCATAGAACACACGTTGATGCTGATTTAATGCAGAGATAACGATATTCACTCGTCTGCTCACTCGACGCTCTTGTTTGTAAACCATTCAGGTAAACCTCTCACAGACAAATAACATATTGCACTAACAATCCTTTCTGTATAAGGGTGAAGAAAACACGATCTCTTATAGATCTATTTCACGCTATATTGTCATCATGACATGGAACAGAGACAGTCAATGTTAAGTGACCATATGAACCCAAGTGATATTGAATGAATGTAGGATCTGAATTGTCAGAGATATCGGTAGCACTTGTTCTAAGCGGATAGTTATGGCCTTCGAACAAAGATAATATATATACAAGACAAATATAGTACCTTGTTTAGGGCTCTATGCCTTTGTAAGTGATGTTAGTATAGAGCCTGTGCCGCCGCAGTGAATGTCAAAAAATATAAAACAGTTCTATTATTGCGCATGAGTCTTTAATGCGATTTTTTTCTTATTATTTTTACGTTCTAGTTAGTTAAGCATTTATCATGTTCTCCTGACGTAAATACGGGATTTCGTAAACGGTTGTACGGGCTCCATAAGTATGAGGGTCACTGAGTTCAAAGTTAATGTGTATTACTTAGCATTGTAAGATCGGGCCGCGTTGTTGCTTGAGTTAATTTCTACCCAAAAACTAATTGATCAATTAAAACTCATTGAAATATCAACTCGTCGTGATCGCTACTAAAACCACTCTATTAATTATATTCTCACATTAAAACTAACTTATTAGTTTTAGTGTGAAAATACAATTATAATTAAATTAACTTATTATCTAATTAGCTTCTAACTGATATCACAGAACGTTCAATTAGTTCACATTGCGTCCCAAAAAAGGTCCACTTTTGTCAGCGTTCGTTTCGAACGGTTTGTAAATTATTCTGCACGCGCACAACGCGTAACGTTTGAATTTAGGGACAACTCTACAGCCTATGAACTGCTATGATATCCCTTATCCTCCATATATATATAGATAGATAGATATATCAAATCAAAGATGTCAATTGACTACGCCATATATACATGAACATTTAATATTTAGGAAACTCTTGCCTTTGTTACTTTATTTTCCCGTTCTCCTTCCGTTCGTACTGAAGAACAAACGTCTTACACTAACTAGAAAAGTCCATAATAGCTCACTAAGGTTACTGTTGTTTATGTCGCATAAAATTACAAACCTGGTTTATGCTGCTGCTGCTGCTAACAAAGCTCTTCGGACTGCCATTGAGAGCTAGTCTGATTTCGTCTTCTTGTTTTACTATAGTCTAGTTTGAAAAATCTTTTTGACGTCTTTTTTTACGCTGTTTTACGCCCAGTCCGCTAAGGGGAAAATTGTTGAAATATGCATCGTATCTGTTGATAAATCGTTTTGCTGGTGGGATTACGGTAACGAATAAGATCGAACCCACAGATACTGAACCAACGTTAGCTGACATCTAACAATTGTTGCGGCGACACAGAAAACAGTATAACGATATCCTTCGTAACTTCATTATTAATATGGTTGTTACGTGCACTCAAACAGTCGATAGAACAGAACGGCTGTAAAAGAAAAGCAAATGTGATTTCGAAGCTGTCGATCATGGCTAGATTTAACTGTATAGAGCAAAAGCTAGTCAAAAGAAAACCAGCAATTTCCTAGATTCAAATCTGGAGGGAATAGCTTTTTCGGCCTAAACAACAACTGAGCTTCTGCCTATAGATTTTTGCCTAGCTGACAAAGACATGAGAAACATTTGCGGGCAGGCGCAATCCGAGATATAGACCCTCTTCTACCGTGAGACTCTTCGTTAAGGTGTGACATGGGCTTAAGTGTCAGGAGGAACTTGGTGCCGATTCAATTTCACAATTACTTGCAAAAGTGTACGAAAACCTTCAATAGCAGCTCGTCGCCCAAAATATTGGGTAAAAAATTTTTTAAAAAGAAAACCAAAAAAATACGAGCGCGCTTGCAAGCCCGTACAAAAATAGGATCTATTTAGAAATTCATCTGTAGATAATCGCTTACATCGGAAAAACTAGGATTATAACAGGACGGCCCTAGGGAGTTTCGAGAGAAAATTCAATATATATATATATATATATATATATATATATATATATACTAAATCTATTTAAATACAATGAAGTAAAGCGTGTACCAAAGTAGAAAATTCGTTTTATTTCTATCTATTTGTCAGCTTTTTGTCAAAGTACAGGTTCAAAATAAAGAAAAGCAAAGACGATTAGCGTCTGGCTGTCGTATAGCCAACTGCGATCGATTATCACCCAATACAAATGTATTACCATTCCAAATAAATTTATTTGAATATCGCTTGCTGTTAATATAACGATAATTATAATAATCACGATCAAGTTTGCCATTGTCTGTCTCTGCTCGTATCTAAGCAGATGTCACAGGGGCATTCTTAGCTCATGGCGTCCTTGTGACACCAAATACGTGAAGCAGCCCGGAAGATATCCGCGAGGTGTACCAATAAGAACTTTGACAGGATGAAGGATATAGGCCACATCGATAAACGCGCGATGACATTAGAATGACAGATTATTGTTATTAGAATGATCTCCTCGGTGGGGCTAGCTAACCATCGTTCGTATATATGCCTCTATTTTCGATAATTTTCTTGGCAATACCAACAAGGATAATCCATAACTGGCTACGCTTGTATGTGATATCATCTACTTATCTTTCTCTCATCGGTCACTCCCAAAACAAACAATACCGATAAGTACGCATCCCCCCTCGAACGCAAGACGGAAACAGCTACAAGTCGGATGAATTGCTTATCATCCACAAATAAGTAATTTTTTTGCATTATATCGTCTAACAGCCATTTACTAATTGTCGTCCAACCGGATTTGGTTTAATGTCCTGATAAGCCATACCCAACGGCGGTCCCAAATATAAACCACTTATAGTCTTTCTAGACGTACATTACGTGCTTCTAGAGCTGCACGCGACGGAACAGATACGATGATATGGTCCATTTCGTTGATCGCGTTTTAAAATACGCTAAGACAACAACGGAAACAAACGGTTCTAGTACCTCAGAACTGCGGCCGATCCATATCTAAAGGGCTTGGTCGATGATGACGTGTATCTACGTGAACTACCTGCATCTACCAACCTTTCTAGATCCCTCTCGATTAATCGAAGCTGAAATCACTGACACTCCTCCGATTTCATACACTTGGTAATGAAGGTAACAAATAGATACAATGTTTGCCACAATGTTACCAGCGGCCTACGGGTACTGATGTTATAATTGTTACTGCCGTATATTTTTGTGTGTCTTTCAATCATTACGTAGGTCGACATCGTTCTAGGTAGCAATGACAAAGCTGACCGCAACGACTTCAATGTTTTTTTCTGACCTGGCACGATGCCAAGCTGGAGTACTTCTTTCCAGCTTACTTCCCTCACATCCTATTTTTTTAGTAAACTTGGCTGGCTGTACTAATGCTGGTGGCAATGCTGATATTGGTAACGACTTACTACCAATGGTCAACATAGGTGCAAATTGAATCAAAGTAATTACCGGAACAACGCGACAATCTGGCGAATTAGGCTCTCCGCTTTAAGGCCACATGACCACCGTCACCGACACATTCTACCCTGAACTTGTGCACACCTATAATATGTTTCTGGGCCGGAGATGTTAGCCAACTGGAATTATGACCGTGTGCCGTTAAATTTCTTACTCTTAAAGCTATTCCCCACGTCTTCCTTTGTTTTTCAGTGTTCGTGTCATTTGCTACTGTTGACACTGCTGCCGTTGTGCAGGTGGTTCATCGTCGCTTTGTTTTTAGCATCTTAACAATGTTTCTTCGTTGATCGTATCTAATGGGCAACTCTGTCTGGTTGATTAGAACTCTACACTGTCTGTATGTGTTTCTTGGTAAACACTAGTATCGGCTGACAGAAAATTATCTTTCTGTTGCATTTCCTTTTTCTGCAAATTAGACTTTAACATCTTGTCAGACTTTTCTTGATGAGAAGCTCAGGAAAGGCATCCCTTGTCAGAGGTAGTAAAGAAACAAGGAAGACTAGCGAATATGGACCCCCTGATTGATGTTATTATTGCTGCTGACGGTAGCGTTGCCACGGCGTTAGCATAACCCCGCAGTAGAGGATCGGCATGCTCGTCGTGGTTCATAAACTTCGTCGTTAATCCGATGCGTCACTCCGGTTCGTAGACTGTGGACCGGCTGGTAATAGTTGAACCAGCTACATTGACGGTTAACTTATTTCGTAGTCGCCGAACAAGAATCACACAGTTTCTCTTCTTCTAGGATCAGATCTGCTTGGTTGACATTTACCCGATTTCACGAGCAGTAGCAAGCACTCCTTGCTACTCTTTTTTTCGTCTGATTTCTTTATGAAGATGTCTACCAAGTAAGCCAAACAAAAGATGAAAATCGACACAAGCAAGGAATACTCGTTGTGTTTGAATGGTCTATTGACTAATGTACCCACCACCAGCATCATCATATATATACTAGCGATATTTCATACTACACGAACTTACGTGTAAATCCACTGCTTGCGGCTTTATCGCTGGCAGCGGCGCCCGTATTTGCTGAAACCCATAAACACACACAGATATATATATTTACATATATTATATATATATATATATATATAAGCCAGTAGACGAACAATATAATATGCAATCTTCCGCCGGTGGCGTAATACCCCCAAAGCACGCACACAAGCGCTCACATAAGTACGACAGTTCAACAGGCAGCAGCGGTAAGCGAGGTACAGCTGCGACCTCCTTCGGAACGTCGGAAATAAACGGTAACGCTACAAATATTGTCGTCATCATTGGGATCGGCAAAGAGCAGCGACCCCAGTAGTTGGATTAAGAATGGCACGTCCGGGGGGAAAGTATGCTTTGGTCCATCCCCTGATTCGATTAGATGTTTCTTGCATTTTCGCTGGGCGGACAAAGCTCATGCGAGGTGAATGAATACCAAAGCAATAAGTACATACACGTATACAGGAGGGTACAGGACGAGTATGCACACGCATGTATTTGACATAAGACCAATCGTTTCAGTATATTGTATAATGAAGTTGACGAGTTCATTAGCGTACAACTCTGGAGTACTACATCCTGATGAAAGCAACATAGCGTATATTTGTTAATAAAACTACACATGTACGTGTGGGCATTCGGGCTGAAAAACCTCTAAATCCCGATTTCAGCGAGGGCTGTATGCCACTTAGTAGAGAACAAGGCTCTGGTTGACAAATGACTGGAAGGTATCGGACGAATAAATCAATAAATGTTTTCCCTGTTGAAGATGTCCCGATATTTCCCGAACGCATTCTGAATAAATCTGTTTTTACGTCGGAGAAGCGGCGCGGTAGGCACTTAGGAATTGCTAATGCAGATAGTTGGTTTCGTTAAGGAGTTTCATTGGCAGCGAATCAACCTAAAAAGATGATAATACTTTATTAAGTGTTTCTTCCATATTGGCAATTATCATAGATATTTAGCGATTTGTCAACTAACATGGCTGACGTAATGAACATCGGTAGGCAAGCCGCGTTGCTTAGCTAAAACTTTTTTTGCTATTTGCTAAGAGAAACTACGCATATGGTATAGAATAGAACCATATTTGAAGCACCACAAGTTCTCAGAGCATTCTTAATGGCTGCAATGAAGTCCTAAGGAATTCGCACGTTCGTATGGATGCGACCCATCTGTCGCGTAGCTAGCACGAACTTCGCCGCCCATAGTGACCTCGTTAATCTTAGGATTCATTCATGAAACCTTTATACTCAGCGATTACAATGCCCGGCATGATGCTGGTGTCTTTTGCATTTACCCGCCCGAGAACGATTAGCCCATTTTGTGGTCCCATTTTGTGGTCAACCATGTATATTTCCTGTCGGGCAGTAAGCAAAAGTAGTAGCAGAAAGTTTTCTATTATTTGTATTATTTCTAATACAAGAAATATAAAAAAATGAAAATAGACAAACAAAAAACCACACGCACACGAAAGGGGTGAAGCACTTCTTTTCCTCACTGCGAAGACATAACCGGTGTGCGCACAATAATAATTTCCTTTCGAACTCGCTGTACGGATTCAATGGTATCTACAAAATTTCACTGTTACTTTTGGGTAAAAGAGTAACATCAGTAATCGCTCTCGTCCGTCCGATTTCAACGATTCGTACGTTTACGTCGTATTCGTACGTTTACGTCGTATTCGTACGTTTACGTCGTACACGGCTTAAGACCTCGGTTACGCTATAGGTCAGCTTGTCAATTATACGTCACAGGATATTTTCGCATTGGCCGTATTGTACGGCAGCTGTGAATTCAGAGAGCTCTATTATTCGGTTAATTTAAGCAGAGTATTACGGCTTTCTGTTTAGGGGTAATATACTAGCTAGATGGGCACAGGATACGGAACGATAGCTTACATCTTGTATCTGCCTGATAAAAATTCGAACGTTCAACTAGTATATAGGCCACTAAAAAAGAGCAGATATCGTGTATAGCATGGAAGTTGTACACGATTATCTGGTATGACTCATGGAAAAAAACAACGGCTTAAAATTGTAACTTACTGAGAACACGACTGATAACGAGACACGCATTTATGATAAACATTTTCAAAAACTAAGATAAGTGATTTTTACTTTTTCCCCCAACATCGAAATAGTCAGTAAAAAAAATTAACAGTATTTTCCATTGTATTAGAACTATCGTTCTTGTTGTGGATGCTGGCTTAGGTCCTGCCAGGAACGTGTACTACATAACTGGTATGATCGAGTAAAGAAAACATGGCTACTATGCAGGACAGGATATTAGATTATAACATGCCCCCAGCCGCATAAAAAATGAAAAAATTCGCAGAATCGTGAATTACATGGCGAGGAAATTGTTCGAGCAGCTGGTTAATTTCGAATCGCCCCCAGTGTGGTTCGGTGGGACACAGTTCCAGCGATGGGTCGGATACAAGGAACGTGAGCAATGACTATTCGAATAGGCAGTGAGCCATTTGCAGGGACGTTTTACAAAGAGTGACTTGCTTTAACGTGAAGATCAGTGCGTGGGAAAGCTTTTGAAATGTTGGTATGCCAGCACCATATTTAGAGGAAACCGGTTCCCGAAACAGTTATTCCGTCGTTGTAAGAAGGCAGGCGAGACATTTCGTGAGTGCCAAACTGTTTCTGCTAGACCAACGAGGTATAAGACTTCATATTTAGTGTGTTATTGGATAACATTGGTGGAAGAACGGCCAGCTTCCTCACCATGGCAAACGTAAGCTCCCACGCTAAGCTAGTCTGTGTGGAGCGAGATCATATGTCGGTCGAGTACAGCATTTGTTAATGGGAGCGTTCCGAACGAACTGTGCTAGCCACCAGCTTCAACGATTGAAACACAGCTCGAACCACTGGTCGACTTCACCAACTCGATCGTAACGACCAGCCTTTATAACTATGCCGACTTCAGTTTATTGCGGAAAGGCTGGAAAGTGCACTGCTTCTTACCCCTTACCGTTCTGGCCGTGCTTCCGCAGGTAGCCGAAGCGCTAGTGTTTTGTAAATGGCATCAGGGTTGTCTAAACGGTAATTATTTGGCACTCTATGGCATGTTAATTTGTGGACAAAGGAGTTTCGATTAAAACACGTGCGTACATAAGCAGCTACGATATACGCCAATTTGCAGAAGGAAATCATCCGCATTCACTAATAGTATTACTACACCAACATGTTCAGGACGATGGGAGGTCTGGTTGTGTAAGCCTGTTGTCGTCGACCCATAATACAGGGTGCTCCGATAGCATAGGACGCCATAAGTTGTGCCATCTGTTAATCACTTTTGGAAATAACGAAGTCCCACCCCAGACATGCACGAAGAGATCGCGAGGGGTCTACGCAGCGAAGTGTACCATCGGCCTCATTGGGCGCTAAAGATTACCAGCCGCGGGATGAGGGCATACCACCGGATAAGCCTGGCCTAGTTGCAACGGAGGAGATAATATTTATCTCGTAATAGATAAAAATGCGTCTTCTGTTATATAGACGCACTTATAATAGTGACTGCGAAGTGCTCGTTCCTGGCAGCCAACGACAAAGCTAAGCCAGTCCTTTTCAACATATATATAGTATATCTTCCGTATACAATGCATACAACTGGAGGTTACCGTTCGAAGTAGACGCAAAAACTTCGCTCTTCCGTTCGAACGAGGTGCTTCTTCGTCCATAGCAATTGCGTACCGCCATTGCGGTTGAACTCTTGTCTTATCGGCTTCGGACTAATCACAATGAAGCCTTTCTCTCTCATTTCTCCGTGATTCGTGCCGGCATCGGTGACGTTTGCTGCTGTTCCTCATTTAGCGACCTGTAATCAGTTCGGGGTCTTTGGCTACGCCGTGGTTCGTTCTGTGCTCGACGTCGCTCTTTGCTATACATGTAAGCATTTGCCGTAGTGCCTTTTCGTATCGACTTCGTTCTAGTAAGCGTCGTGTGGATTGCGCGGTCATTGAGGTAAATGTGTTGACTCCGTCATAATCAATTCTATTCCGACTACTTCGACTAGTGTTGCCTTCCAAAGACGACAGAATATCAGTTGCGATGATTAGATATTCTATACTTATGGCCTATCCATCCACTCCTGTGTGTACCAGGGAATACTAGGAAGAAAGGGAATAGGGGAGAGGTAATGGCGCTAAAATTCAAAAAATATGTCCGTATTTAAGTGTCGTCCTGTAAGGGATAAAAAATAAAAACAATCGACACTATATCTCTTCAAACAATTAGATGTCACGCATTAATATAAGAATACTTAAGTTTAGTTTGAATTTAATAGATAAATAAAAGCATGAGGGTTATTTGAAAGTGAATGAAATCCTGCGGTCCGGAGAGAGGTAACTGTTGACCTACACATCGAGGGATTTAGCATTGCAGTCAAATAAATTACCTCATTAGGAACAACGTACACAATAGAAACAGTAGTAGGTAAAGTCTACTTTTCGCAATAGTATAGTGTGGGGGGGGGGGGGGTATTTGCTTACCGGTGGATGTGCGGCATTGAAAGAAGTCTGACGCTGCGATTTTCCTCGACAGTAATCACCCTATCAAAATCTTTGTCAGTGTAGTAACCACTGTTGATCTGCCTCTCGGCCTATCTGTCAGTGCTTTAAAAAACATCGTAGCTCAGCACGAAATAATGACAGAAAGACAAATGAATGCTTATCACTTCGTTAGGGAAGACTGAGTCATTGGCGTATCGTCATCCAACGAAACGAATGTCGATCAATGATGTTAGCTGGAAATATTCAATCCGATTCTTCTACTGTTGCTATATCCAGTCTGCTCGACGAACAGCTCGACGGTGACGACCGCTCGTCATCATGTGGCGCTATACATCTCCTGTATATTCTGTTGGCGGTCGGAGTGAAAGCGATTTTCTGAAGAATCACTTTCAAACAACAACAACAAACGAAGATCTAAATGCCGAAGAGCACCACCCGCTGTCAATTACGGTGAAACACGAGCGGATGGACAAAATAAGGTACGACTCAGCGTAGTTCACGCTAGCCCCTCAGCTTCCCGCTTAGACCCGGTGGCGGTGCAGTAAACTGTGGTACATTCGCCTCTTAAACCTGAAGGGCACGCGGTGGTCTGAATTCGGATCTGAGCATGAACGCACTTCGTTTCAAGTCGCCTAATGGAATGCCTCGTACAGCTTGGAACATTTAGGCCGCCTCCATTATGTCTGTTTGTCCTCATCCGGTTCATTGCTGCCGTTAGAAGAACACACAATTGCTGATGTCAATCCCAAACCGATGTATAAGACCGATGATGAATCAAACTGGACCCTTTACGGTTTGCGTGGTGTTTCTAGAAAAAGGAACATCGAATCTTACACGTTTACGGGTGACTCCCTATTAACGAGTAAATTTACCTGCGGGCTTTGCTCTTCTTTAGTAATTGATAAAATTAATTTGCGGTTGTCTTATAATCTATTACTAAAGAAGAACAAAGCCCGAAGGTAAATTTAGTCGTTAATAGGAAATAACCCGTAAACATGTAAAATAAACCACTGGAACACGAGAACGCGTTGTGAGGTATGGTTGTGATCTTGTTGTTGTTAGGTCCCTGCAATAAAATCCCTTTGTTTAGAACGACAAGCTGGCGGCTCGCTAGGACCATTGAATTAGATATAATGAAGATTCTCATGTTAATATAGCAGTACGGACTTTATTAGAAATGATTTTCGCTAAATCGGTGAATCTGATTAGTGAGTCAGGTGCATAAAGATTTACAAATTGAACTGAGCGACACTCAATAGCTGTGTGTTGACCTAGCGATGACGATGATGAGGAGTCGGATTAATTGACTTTTTGGACTACACAGACAGACTAGGGGCTACTGACAACAAACAGTTACTGCAAAAAGTAGGGATTGCCCCTTCTATTACGACTTATGCTATATTTCAAGGCTTTTCAACACTTGTCTGACGCGTATAACAGAGGCGTGTTAGAACGTGAGTTGTAGGTATTGCTCCAGCGCTTTAGCAGCATCTGCCAGTGTTGTCAAACTGGCTACGATATGACCCATGAAGTTCTTTGTGACTATTTGTAACTTGACCGTGGTATCGAAGAGTAACGTGCCGTTATAATTTTCGTCTCATGCTGTTAGCTGGCAGCGTTCAAACTAGTGGTGTTTTTCGATAGAACTTTCATAATAGCCTCAAAAAAGCTACTATATCAACCATTAATAGGATTGCCAGCGATATGACACTGGATCAATTGAATAGAAGTAATCGCAAATTTCCGACAAAAAATAGAAAAAAGCGAAAAATTTGGAAAAACTTTCGGATGAGGATTGGATCAGGTAGGGGGATCAATAGTGGTAGGAGAAAGATACCGAAATCATTAATTAATAATGATAGACTAAACCGGGTTTCAGCATCAGCGGAAAGACATCGAATATCAAACATGACGATAGCATCGACATAAATTTTCCTTGGAGTTCATATATCATTTCGACATATTCATTTCGAAATTACCCATAAAATAAATCATAAGGTCACTATAAGGTCTATTATCATGACGCTTTGGGTATTTTATTGGCGCTTCAGCTCAAAAACTCTGAAAGGTGGCTTGAGCTTAATTAGAAGCAGATTAAACGCGGCCATTTCCTGGTCATTTAAGAAGCTCAGTCTTCGACTCGTATAAAGACAGGTAAAGTTCACATGTGAGCTTTACACAGTTTGGGGTTCCAATACTTGAGATCTGTATATTTCTAAATGTGAGACTGATTCTTTTTGCTGAGAAACTACCCGGAGGAAATACGGTGAAACCGAGTTGTCAAAAGTTCCTTGTCCAAGTGCTTTTCCCTCCCTCCCTCCCTTCCTCCCTCCCTCACCCTCTCTCTCACTTTCTTTGTGTATGTTGCTATCTGTTCTGTCTATTCTATTTGTATCCGTGTTGTGTGACCCCTTGCTGCCCTCGCCACTATATAAAAAACGCTTCAGCGAGCAGACGCGACACTACCCGTGCGACAGTAGCAGATTGGCTGTATTTTGCTGCGTAATACAGTTTATATTCTGTATAACCACGAAAGTTGTTCATCATCTCAGAGAGTACTCTATCTGAAAAAATTAAATTTTCCCTATTGTCAAGTTGCATTGTAAATGGCTTTTTCCAATAATGATTACCTTTAAGATTACGATATCGTAATTATACATATCAGTCAGAGAATAGGAGCATGGAAAATCAACATTTGCGCACGGAAAACAGCGAAAGGCCTGAACCTATCGTTTTGTTCTAAGCACATAGATACACAGCGTCTTGTACCCTCCTCATGTGATGTTAGGGATCATAACGCATGAACGAGATACTTAATCGTCAAATGACTCCCGAAATTATCCTAGTCATGGGTTAATAGTAAAACAGAGCAAGACAAATACATACACACAGAGAGATACACATACAAGTGTCATTGTTCCAGCAACGAGCCCGTGCTCTGCAAGCGCCCTCAGATCGCTTTCCTATTGCCAAAAGAGTTGTTGGGTCGGACTCATGTATGGAATCGATGAATGAGTAACCATTGATCGGTTCCATTTCTGTGAACGAACTGATTGCCCTGCCACAGTTCCCAGATGCTGCTCATAGCTAGGGAAAAATATCTGCACTCAGCACGAGATAGTGGCTGCGGCGTTTTGGTGCTATTATCTTCATGCACCCGTTTAATCGCAGAATCGGCTTGTGAAGGAGATCTACTGTTAACTATCAAGATCGCAGTGTAACGTGATCAAACTGGTTTTTCTTTTTAGTACTGAACGGTTCTGCTTATTCTCCTTTGCGCTGTGGACCTATCTGGCCGGATTTACCTGTGGTCGAAATCGCGCACGCTTGTTTCTATAAACGAGTTCGATATTTACGTTTCATTTCGGCTCTCGTCGTGGTCGTTGGCACCGGAATCTCAGAAAAAAAAAAACTCAAAGAATGGGTTTAGGCGAATGAGTCCTGGCTAATAAGCTGACTTTTTCGTACGGCAGTCAACGACCATCGAACGAAAACATAGAGCCAGCAAGTGGCAAAAGCTAATACAAACTTCCGTAGAATGATTCGGGTAGCAGATCAATTGAGAGCAACTTCTCCTAGACATAAAAATGAACCGAGTAATACTTGCTTTGCATATCACTACTGCCTGGACACACAGAAAAACCACGACTACATGATCAGGTCACAACGATATGGCTAATGATATATGAGGGTTTGGGGGAGATCGACAGTTTCGTCAGAGCAACAGCAGCAATAGCAGTGGCAGAATTCGCAGAATGCCCTTACGCGTCTTTCGATGAACTTGTAGCAAGGGCAGAAAATCTAAATAGCCGCTACTAGAAAACGATGACTAATGTGCAGGTTGTTGCAACATTAGCTTATAGAAGATGTGATGCCTTACTGACAAAATAAAGCGAACTCAACCAGGCATATGCAGACCGCGTTGAAAACGCAGGAAGAATGCATGTAACTCGGGCCAATCAGGCGGAGGGGCGGTGATGAACCAGGACCGTTTTACAGACTGGCCTGCTAATCCTAAAACAAATCTGTTAACCTTTCCAACATTCTTAGTCGATAGTCGGCGTGAAAGATGTGCTGGAGTAGACCATGAATAACAGAGGCAAGTGATATTTCTCAGTTTGCCGGCACTGACGCCGGCCATTGAGACCAATGGTGCTCAACAGTGAACATTAAGCGGGGTGGTTGACCTGTTTAAAGAAGAAGGACATTCCTGTCATCATTAGTCGTGGAATCAATACCATTATCGCCGTCATGACCATCATATCAATAAAAGCGGATTTGTCTTCCGTAAATCCGTATAATTCCGTGAGCGACGATTTCTTTATTCCGAAATGTTGTTGTTGTTGTCGTCATTATAATCGCCTTTGTTTTTGTTGTCGCCGTCGTCATCGCCGTTGTTTTTGTTGTTGTCGTCGTCATCATCGCCGTTTTTTTGTTGTTGCCGTTGTTGTCCTCATCATTATCATCGCCGTTGTTTTTGCTGTTGTCGTCGTCGTCGTCGTCGTCATCATCGTCGCCGTTGTTTTTGTTGTTGTCATCATCATCGCCGTTGTTTTTGTTATTGTTGTTGTCGTCATCGCTGCGGATCATGTTTGTGTTGGCATTGTTCTTTGGGTGTCAGGAAGTCATGTGTACGGGATGGATTTGAGTATAATTAGATTAAACAGAAATTTTAGGTAAAAGTGGTGGTGATTTGATTCAAATACAGGTTAATGCTGCTAAAGGGAAACAATGTAAACATAAGCAAAAAAAAAAACTGTCGACTTGTTGAGTACATTACAAAAGATCATTTGGTCCTATTAATTGTTTCAATGACCCATTGTAATATTGTTGAAGTCCGAATCAATCATTTTACCGAACGCCAGCAACTTATAATGCACCTATAACATCATAACCCATTTTTGTTTTTTATTTGTATATTATTGTTACATTTGATCAATATTTTTTAATTTTTTATTTTTATTAAAAAATTAAAAAATTATTAAAAAATTTTATAATTTGTGATCATCCACTTTAAAAATAGCCTGATTTCTTTCCATTTTTCGCGTCAATTTTTATAGCACAAAATCGTTGAACTTTTTTCTAGCTAGCTTTTTCAAATGGCTTAAAACTGCCTGTTCCTAGGTGATATTATGGCTACTCCGGTGTCGGGCTTGCTCAGCTTTCAAAATAAGTTCATCAGCTTTTCCGTAATTGGTCAGCCACTGCGAGAAGCACTTTTCACGTCGAAATTTTCAGAACGAAAGCCATAAAATCATCTTTGGGCTATTTCTTCCGATAACACATTTTGTCCATAGACCGAACACATGTTTTCATGGGTCTGGGCAGTATTTGTGCCCTTACCGCAATGAAATTGTATAATGACAATAGTAAGCTTTTGCAGAAATTTTACTCGTTAATAGTTTCAAGTAAAAAGAAAGTGCTTGGTGCTTTCTTCGTCAACCCAATATTATAGTATCGTTCCTAAATGTACTTCCCTAAATGTAAACTATGTAAAAGAGTAAACGAAATAGATCGGAACTTGTTTGCATTTTATTGATAGAGTCATGTGGGTCTATTTGCTTACAAATCTAAGGATCGTTTAAGGTGATTCAGGTGGAGGACCGTTCCCATGACAACTTAGTAGGTAACATAGTTGCCTGCGAATCTTACGAACACGTTGTGGGACCCGGGTATAAACAGACTTCGTTTCGTGCTGGGAGCCAAGCATATGGTGGAGTAGCGAACGACGATACCGGACGTAAAGCCTGAATCATAGAGGTTGGGAAGCGTAAGGTGCCCCGTACATCACGTAATACTGAAGACCAGTCGTCTAAGGCATCCTTAGCGACGAGACTGAAACCGTTTATATTGGTCAATGAATTTAAGACTCCTATCCTATTCATAGCAGATAGGCCAACATTGTCGTCGATTAATCAACTCTACGAGCTTCATTGTTTTGGCATTTTTCTGTTATGAAAATCATTCGCCTCCTTTCGAAGACAGAGACCTCTTTAGCAAAGGGTTACTTTATAGAAATGGTTCGCCTCACCTTGGTCATCAATACACTTACAACATAGCGTTAACGTAAAGCGGGCAAGACCTCTCTGTCAGTTTGAAGTGGTCACATTGAATTTCATCATGCGAACGTCGTGTCGAAACGAATGTAACACAGACATTATCATACCTTTCATCAAGCGCCAACTGAAAGATTGCCACTGAGTTTATCTGGAAACGTTTTATTTTTTGACTATCTGTCTTCACTGATCGTCACAAAGGCGGCGTATGGCTCAGAGAGAATCATTAGCTTAGCCGCTAGTTAATATGATACAGTAGAAAATCAACAAATATATGTATAAGCCTTATTTCGCCTGTTCTATTTTTCATTAGTTTTCTTTAAAAATTAAACATTTTATTATTCTGTACTGTATTCGTTGCTGTTATCTTTATGTTACGATATCGAATTTTTATTTTAAAAGATTATTTTGCAATTATTACTGATTTACAATATTCACATAATTGTCAATTATGTATATTGCTTGGAGGCGATATAATATTGAAACTAAATGTTTTAGTTACCGATGCTGAAACCGGCCGGTAACTAACAAATGAACGCTTAACGAAGTTTTTGTCGAATATTTAAAGCTCATGTAATAGACAGCAGCGGTCTATCTATATACATGTATATGTTACAGGTGTAGGGCGCGACTGGCCTATAACAACGACGATGAAGCGAGAAAACTTCCTAAAAGACGTTACCTTTTACAACGTCATACTGAGATCTAAAAATCTCTTTAAATTTACCGAAACGAAAAATTTCCTAGGTAATGTTAGCGGAAGGATAAGCCCATCTAGCCGTTCAGTCACTTTTGGAAACGACCTGCCCAACAGCTTAGCAATTAGTAACGGCTAGCGTAACTCTCGAAGAAATAGCAACCCACTAATCAAGGTCTTATCATCGTTTAAGCAACACATCACTAAATGTCATGTCCAATCTCACCTCCTCGAATGTAAACTCCCTTCACTGCCAGCCGATGTAGCGGCTCCTAAGGAAATGCTATCAGACAAACCAACAAACTCAAATGCACCTCGAGCTGCGGCCATCTTTTTCTCGAACAGGAACTGACCAACTGAGTAAAGAACAAATCATTTGATATATTTATATCCATCTAATTATAGATATAGGATGATCCGAGATACTGTAGTTTTACTTGGTGCGCCGACAATAGCTCTATTGAATCATATTTATAGACTATTTTAAAATTGCCGCCAACGTTTTGAGGGAAGAATGTACGCCCGATACTGGCAACCCTATGCCTATCATCCCAAGTGTTATACAAATGACACCTGATTCGTCGAAACTTGACCAGTTCGTGTGTCGGTAAACGGTTATAAGTGCGCATGTGGCCATCGTCTAGTGCCGTTCTGAGAGGTCTGTAAAACTTGGAACATTTACTCATCCATTAAACACGAACGATACTGACTAATAGTTCCATCTAAACAATTGATTCATCTTTCTCTGAATACGTATCAATTATTATATGTATATCTTGTTTTGCACATAACAAGAATTATTTGTATATATAAGAGCAGACAAATTTCGAAATAGCCATTTTTCTTTGACAACCAAAATATTCTCATACAATAAGACCATATCTGCTCAGAGAGTTCTAGTATATTTCGTGTCTTGATGCACCTCGATTGGCTCCAGCTAAAAACAGACCGATGCCAAGTTAACGTTGTCTGGCAAACTTAGCATCGATGTCGAGTTTGGAACAAAGGTTTTTTCAATGTCTGCGGGGTATTCATCTGAAGTTGAACGAGAGAGCGACACGATCTATAAGTAGCACCGTCCTAGGAAAATTTCAGCGCGGCATTTGAATCGATTAACTGTAAAGTTTATTTATGGTATAAATGGTGAAATTAGCTTTGCAACTCTAGGGGTACTTGGTAAATTATTTTCTCGGCCCAGCTGCAAATGTGAAGTCTGGGTCCGAGATCGGCTTTATGTAATAGTTCGTGCCGATCTTGCGAGACCCCAGTCATGGTCACTGATCAACTGAATGGAACCGTTCAATTTACTGGAATAGAGCTTTCCGCACCCCTACAACTGGCGTACGTTTATGCTGAGACAAGCGATGAACCAGTGGCTCAAACCCAGTTAAACGATTTGTATTTAATAATAGTAATCGTTACGTCTGCCCCATGCGCAGTCTGATGTTGCAGGATGTGGCCAATTCAATGTACGTATTTTAGCTTCATTTCTATTTAAGCTAAGTTAAGTATACCATAGTATATAAGGTAGCGACGAAGAAAATCAGATGACTATAATAACCTATTTGGTATGAGAATAGCATGGCAAAAATGAACGTAGATGCCTTAAGGAGGTCCGCTGTGTTACATAGATTTTGCACACTTTGGTGACTGTAAAAAAGTAAATAGCATCTATTTGATTTAACAGAATAACGCATCGATTTCCACGTCGCCATCTTTCACAGATGACGTTTAGTTGAGGAGTTGAGTTTCAGCTTTGTACCGTAACTGTGAAAGACGTGTCATAATCCGGAAATCGTTAAGATTTGTATGTTCTGGTCATAATATGACAAAACGTGTTGTAAAATATCTCTCACTTCTAACGTCGCTCGTATTATTTGCCTGTCAACGCAATGTTCATAATCGCAGCTCACAATAGCTACCTGCGCACCAAAGTTGTATCTCTCTCTCACTAAATCGTTAACCGAATGCTATATATGTGATAGGAAACGTATTGGAGCCCTAAATGAGTCGTCGTTATGGAACGGTGGATGGATGATCCACAGTAGAACTGAACTGGGATAACCATCATATCAGACAGATACGAGCCAGGGTTAGACGAGAGGCCTTCGCCGACGGGCGTGGCCGAAGAATACCGACTGCCGATTCTTAAAAGCTCTGCAGCTTTCTCTCTCTCTGTTTATCTACCTATCTAATAATCCGCTTTTATTTTAATATATTAGTAGATTATGTATAGTCGTAATGTAATTGCATAATTGTCTTTCGATGCTTCCTCGCGGCTTTCCGTTTGCGGATGCGTGCTCGTTGCCCGAACTGACGCTGACGAAAAGCCTTCGAGCGCAGTGACGATTTGCCTCCGCTTAACAGCTCTTGATGGGCTTATATTCGGTATAATGCTATTGCTAGATGATATTATAGCCGTTGATTAGTTTCTTTTCTTTCGGCTAGCTGCCATTACGCATTCACGTGCGTCGGCAGCAGCAGTGCCGAATGACCCAGAGACACACGAAGGCATCACGGAATCGATCCCTTCGTCAATCATTTATTGTATAATTTAAAAACGAATAGCGCGCTGGCATGATCCAAATTAGCCCGGTTTACGTGCGGATTTTCATATTGACATATACATGTAATATAAACAGTGGTGCAATAGTTGCATAGCAGCGATAGAAACTAATATTATCGATAGCACAACAGGCTACTCGAAAGTAGATGGCAAACAGGCAATGCTGTTGATAGATCGTCAGCAGCAATAAAAACAATGCTAGCATACCTGGACGAACACAACAAATTTGGATCTTAGAAACATATCTGCTCGAAGACCAGACGTGCCCTAGAAAGGCTACATATAAATCGGAAAAGTTTCATACATTTTTCTTATGTAAACGTATGAGTGAAATCCGGTTGGGTCTACTCCAGGCGAAATTCAGTCCAGAAGAAAAATATTTTAGCCTCGAAAATCAATGCTTAGTGGTCAAGTGTTTGTTCTACAAAGACCACAGCGCTGCGGAAACTCATTGAGAATTGGTGAAGACATTAGGTAAAAAGGCCTTGAGCAAAAGCATAGGACGTCAATAGTGCAGACGTTTCAAGAACGAAAACTGAAATATTGAGGACGAGCGAGAAAATGACCAAATGTCAAGACCCGAAGGACAAGAACGTATTGCCGTAATCAAGACTTTCCAGGAAAAGAAAGTTTGGCCTCTGAGGACTTTCTCGGCCACAACCGGCGTTTTGTGTGTTAACAGAATTATAACCCAAATACTGAAAATGTGGAGACAGGTAAAAAATGGATCACCTGCTAATTGACCTCAGACCGCTTGCAAATGTGTATGTTGTATGTCATGCGCAATTCGTGGAACTTTGATCAGCAAAAACCTGTCTGGAGCTTACGGTTGCCGTACCCGAAGCATATGCTAATTTCCACTGTCGGCCGGGGAAGACAAGGCGAGAAAATGGCGTCGTCTTAGAGAAAAATTAATTTTGGTGGCAATATCGAGTATGTTTGGACGTAAGTTAATGGTAATACTAGCAGCTAATAATTGCTACCATGAGATGCTCGCCGAAAATCAAACTATAAATGCAGTCTGCTGTCTCGAGTTCCTCGAGGAACTCACAGATCATTGGAACGACAATTGAAGCACGCAGGCTGGTCACTCACTTGATGACAACACCAGACATACCTCATTACCATGCTTCAATTAGTTCCTTGATTCAGCAAAGGAACATCCATCGTCGGATTCAATTCTCGTATTCTCTGGGTTTAAGTTCCTGTGATTACGGGACGTATCATGCTCTCGAAAGAGCAACTGGTGAGCAAGTAGATGAGTTTATTCGAAAATCATAGATTGAGAAATTATATATCAAGACCTGACTAATAGACATAATGCGGTTGTCCAGAAGCTGTAAAAGGATGAACGTGTAAAAGCACCTCGAATATAAAAAAAAATTATCGTACCTGCCTAAACAGTAAATTAATTTTTGTCAATTTCAGAGTTTACTAGATTCGTACGTAACAGTCTGATGATGATGTTTAGGGTACATAAAGCTAACGACTAGGATACGACAAAGATAACGTTATCTTAGTCGCTTTAGGGAACTTACTTCGAGGAATATGCTCCTTTCGTTTCATTTTCTTGGTTATATGTTTTGACAAATAGCAATATGCGTTAGGAAATGGCCTTTACACCAACATCGCAGAGAAAAAAACTCGACACTCAAAATCTAGCAATCAGCGAACGAATGGTAGAATTAGTTGGTGTAGTCTGTTTGTAGTCTATATTCAGAAGCTTCTTTCTGATCTAAATGAATAACTAAACAGGTTTTAATCTGAAATGCAACATATACCCTTAATAATAACAAAAGTAGATGCGTTTGTATTGTGTTTACGAGGTGCAGTCATCTGAGCTAAGAAGGTATGCCTCAAGTGGCATAGTACTTCATTTTACTTTCAACATATGCTATTGTGATGGCAGCATGAGAGTCTGATCAGCTTTCCATTATAGACGCTCTGCATGCGGACCAACAATTTTTACTGTTGTTCCAGTCACAGACCGTTGCAATCATCAGCACTTAGAGTAAACCAACTACCCCTGTGGGGTAAAAACGCCGAAATAAACATCCATTAAGACTTCTATTACGCAGTACATTGTCCCTCGTTTAGTTCAACGTTGCCAAATGAGCAATACCCGTGATCTAGTAATTTCGCCTCATAAATGGCATGGGTCTCGACGACAACCGCACTCCAGTTACCATTGCAGGTATAACAGTTTTTCATTTATTGAAAACAGGCTTTTTAAATAACAATTTAGTTTTTCTTAAATGCGATAAAATGATGAATCAAAGAACCGCCGCTAGATAACAACATAATACCGCAAATGAGAAATTACTTTGTGCGGTTGGGTAGCCTAGACAACGCTCTATCAGATTGCACCTGTTCATACCCACACTGGGTGGTCGAGAGGACAAACGATTTGACACCAAGGCAGATTACCTCTCGAGATATCCATTACGGTAGAAGAAATGACAATGTGTCGTCCAGCAGTTACCCAAAAGTAATTTTGCCAAAAAAAAAATTTGTCCAACCCTTGTCTAGAACGAATAACAATGAAATTACTCAGTTTGCCAGCCTTTATTTTCTAATTGCGTTTTGTACAGTTATAATTTCGTTATATGGGCAAACTGATTAATGTTACATGATCTAATAAAGAAACTGTGGCCAGGCTGTAATCATCGCTATCTGTCAAATATGTAAGACTTATTTTATTCAAAAAGGGATATAAGTCGATGCTATTGTTTATGTCTACGGCTTCAAACGAAATTATGATTGACAGTATCGCTAGTCGCCATCCTGCACAATCATTAAGCTGAAAGGCTTGTTTTATATATATATAGTTGAACCGAATATATAAATATATGTATATATATAAGCTCTAATTTAGGATAACACTGCTGAGTGCTGGAGTAAAGCTGCCGCTGAGAAGCGAGTGATTTAATCGTGACGTACTTTGTACGGTCGCAATCTAGCCTGTAAGCTTTGAAGAAAAAAAGAACGAAAAGGTATCTGGAGAGGAGCAGTATGTCCATTTGGACAAAATGAGATAGTCGATCAATTGTAAATACTTTGTGACTTGTATTGCACCAAGGATGACCTGAGCATCGAGCTACGATGTCGGCAGCGGCGTTAGCTACATCCACTGTGATTTTTCGTTCCGTCTACCTATCGAACGTTATTCCTAAATAAATATAGGCAGCTATTTCTTTCACAGCCTTCTGGTATAAATAATGTATTGGCTGTCAAGAATACTCCTTCGGAATAAAGTACCGTCATCCAATTCGCCGTAGAGCAAACGGATGTCAAACGCGTTTTTGATTTCCAGCATACCTATGCTGTTATGAATTTCTGTGTATATTTTAAGTATATCGACTTATCTTTCATAGCTAACACCTGGTTATTGCTAATGCGAGCCTAGTCCTTTAGCCAGGATTGTATGGAAAATAGAGTCGTACGAAGCCCGCGTAGTTCCCGAGGAACCGGTTCTTCGATTTAAAAAAATTTCACCACCTTGGACCCCAAAGATATGATCAGCAGGGACAACCTGTCACTGCGCTGTCATTTTGGGGTGGATCTTCCGTAATGTTATTTGCCCAAAAAGATTATGATGGTTAGCTCTGTTAGCCTCGCACTAGAAGTTCTAGTACACGACATGAAGGGTTACAGCGCGATTGTGAGCGAAAACACTGTCGTAATACACTTCAAGAAGTTCTATACTGACAGATAGCCCTCTTCGAAGGCCATCGTCTTGTGGTTAATCAATGATCTTTATGAAAAAAATTAGTAAATGATATAAGTCATTATTTTCTTCTATGAGGCGCAATGCGCAACTCTAAGTAGCAGGCCTAAGTTTTTTTTGTCATTGACAAACGCAATTCCTTCTAATGAGTGGTTGTTCGAGTAGATTCTGGGAACGGTGAGAAACCTATGTCTTGAACTGCGAGAGAGTAGTACTAAAGAAAAGGCCGCCTCTCTTAAGAACATAAATCGTATTTCACCGGAAGCGAATAAGTTAGTTTTACACGAAAGGTTTGCAGCTACAATCGAGGATGTTCCTCATATCATCAACTGGCCGAGACAGTACCCATTAAGTCAGCGAAAAATGGTAATGATTTTAGTTGTATGCATTGCATTCATACACAAAGCATCCTCCGTCTTCATAAGAAAGTGTCGATGTCGACCCTGCTAAATCACGAGCTTCTGTGTTGATCCCTATAATGCACCCGATGGCCATCTGGACATCGGTATAGTTCAGCCATGGCGCAAAACCCGGTCGGGTATCGTGAGCGACCTTGCAAAAGAGTTTTGATTAAAAAATAACATGATTCTTATGTTCGTATTCCGCACACACGTAATAGTGCCCCATAGCATTCCACGTGAAAAGCTAATACGACATTGTGCTCGGGGTGTTCCTTTCCATCAGCAGCTATTGATCCATCCAGCTCCACGAATGAACCCAACTTATCACGACACTGCTAAAAATCAGCTTAAAACCTGACCCAGCAAGAAACACACAAGTGACAAAGATCAAAGTAATCGGAACCGATACGAATACACACTGAAAAGTGGGATCCGATTTGCTACCATTGAACCACGGCGATATACAGGCTAAGATCTTGCATTATGGCCACAGCTATTGAATTTTGATGAACCACTTTCAGTGGTTTTTGTGGCCTATTGCATGGCGTTGCGGGAAAATAAAGCGTGGCTCGCACGCGGCAATGCCGTATTATAGGTTCTCTACAGTCTGCTTTTCAGAACTCGAAATACGTTTTGTCAGTGTATAAAGTGTATCCCAATGGCTTTCGCCATCTAAAACCCTATTGGCTGCAAAGCTTACCAGTCTCAATCGAACCAGAATAAGAAGATTTACATCTTGAAATAGGCTTGTTACTGTTTGTTTTATAAACATCGTAATATAGACATAATAAACTTACTATGCGTATACGTAACCAGCAATATTCTGGTTTAATAAATCACGCTCGTGCCACCTTGACGAAACCGTTTCGTTCGTTGCGCTGATAATCGACAAGAGCAGTTTTTCGACCGTGATTACTTTATAAGACTTAGTTATAAAAAGAAAAAAAAAAGAGAGATGGCATCAAATACGGCCAAATTCACAATATCGCTCTAAAGTGGCCGGTCAAAATAGGTAGGTTCGAGTGCACAATACATTTTCCTCTAGCTGGCAAGAAACATTATTTAAAAGCAGCTTATGGCATAATCCACAAGATCTGAGGTGTGGATATACAAGATATATGAAGAAGCGGGTCCTACTTGCCGTTTACTTTTCAGGACGTTACGTAGGTAACGACATGTCGATAAGTGCTTGTTCTGTTTCATTCTATATCTTTGTTTTTGGTTAGAACAGGCAGCCTCTCACAAATTTACCCCTCCATGATCTGAGATTATTTATGTCTGCAATCAGCCAATATTGTATCTTTCGTTTGCGAGCTATTTCTGTAATGGACTACGTGCGTAATACGGCTCAATGTGATAATCTATCTATTGTAATAGGGCGAATTAGAAACAACTGTGTATGTTTCTCCTATGAGCTGATTCGCTTATATAATATTGTTTCTATTAGTAATGGTGTAAGGCAGGGGGTCAGTTTAGTACACTAGATGCAACCAGTCTCGAATAGGATGTCAAACGTTCCGACGACCCCTATGCACATGGCATAACTTTTAGAGGATAGCTACTGAACGACACGATCGGAGCTTCTAGAAGATTAACATTTTTCAATGTAAATGCTAACCTTATAGAAGATCATTACATGACGTCAGCACGATATGATGGAATGACACACCTATCAGTTATTAAACAATGCGATTAATTAATGAAAAATTAAGATAATACTCTGCCCAGCCAGTTCAGTTCTTTGATGATGATAAAATGAAAATAAATTTTTCTAAAACGAGGCTCACACTCGAATTATCCAGATAAATAGCCTTATAAACCATTCCTCAAGTTATGTTCCCTTTGACTCGGAGAAGGGAACTGTCACTTAAACCAGTTCACTGGGCTTCATCCTATAGAAAGAGATTTATCTAAGACTTCTAGGAAATCACTCTATAGCTGAATCGATACTGTATCAGATGTTAATAGCGGCATGTGTGTATAACTATACTGGCGTCAATCGAACCAAGTCGTAATAGTGACCCCATTTAGACACCCGAAAATGTAACTCGGACATTGACACCGTCAGTGAAGACTGCAACACTCAGCTTCGGCTTTAGATCACTTCAATTGCATGAGCAAACAAAAATATCAGTCAGGGGACAGAATGTAATACAATTCAAGCAAAGGCTTGAGCAGCACAAGATATTTAGCATATTACTCTTAAGCAACTCTTAAGCTGTATTTTCTCGCCCGCGTTTCATTCTAGTGCATCTGTTACTGCTAGCAGATCTCCGACCTATCATGGGGCTCCGATGAGCTACGTCATCGATACTTCCTTGCCCTCAGTGCCACCAACCAGTTGGGTATGAGTTCGAAGATACCGTCGAGGGCAAAATGCATCCGAGGCAACGGTATTTAATATCGTAATGTTACGAATTTAAATGAACGCTAGATATTATTATAAAAAATCAAGCTAAATTACAATGGAGCTGTACGGTATTATCCTAAATGCCAGATAGGTTTTTTACACTGTATAGGCCGCATGTAGTACACTGCACAGTGCCTGTGCGTGAATCGTGCCTGTTTCTACGATGGCAACGTAGATATTGTCAGATTTGGAAACCATAAAAAATTCCAGTGGAGTACATTGTTTATTATACAGAAATCAAGTTCTATAGCAGAATAATACAGCCTAATGTTGCGTACTAACATCGCGTCGATCGCGCGTAGTATTGCGTTGTGCTGTACCGTAACTCACCATTGTTTCTTCTTTTATCTAAACAACGATATAATCTGTAAGCTTCTACGACGACGACCCACACTAGTACAGTGGGTTAAGAGAATGACCTTAAATCATATATCAACACTTATTTGTTTTTACTGTCTAAGCACCTTACGTTTCGTGTAATATCTCTACGATTCAATGCTAACAGCTACCCTGTATGTTTGTCAATACGCCATTCCGCCGCGTAACCACACCATTTTTACGCAAATATCCACAAGCTCATTATGTACTATTACATACTCGCAGCGTTACCAAGTCCATCCATGTTTACGGGTCACATCAATAGCAGTATTTTGCCGTTATCTTAAACGGAAGCCCAACTTCATATACTAATTTTTTAATGACCTATGTGACCCAACCAAATGTTTTGAATCGCTGTATAGAGTATTTTTATTGGCTAGCTAATAGGATTCATTAAAAGTAGGGCAAGTTAAGTGGTATACGTAGTTTATCTTTGCATATTTAATTTTCCCGACGCATTGTCTGATGGCGATTGTGTTACCGATATTTGCCTTGCGTTCAATGACGTGCGACAGTTACGTCGAACCGTAAGCGTCTGTGGTCGTTCGACACTGACCAGCACGCTTTGGTGAACAGCTCTACCAAGGCTGCCATCTAGCGAGAACAGTGTACTCTCAGTGATTCCCAAATCTATCAAACACACAACGTAATAATAAACCTAAAATACAGGTGTTGCCCCCGGTTGATAGCGGCAACGTGACGCGTCTATCAAATCTGAATCAAGCTGATTCAGCGGTGACCTCGAAACAATATAAAAATTCGAGTCGAGACGTTCGAACTGGGATTGATCAGTCGTTCCATATTTCTCTGTAAATATCGACAGCTTATAGCGTATCAATCTCGGCATTGACCTTAATTCGTTAAGTAAACGTGCAGAGCCTCGCGGAGTTAAGGTAGGATATAAGATATCTATATTTACTCAACATATATTTCAAATTACAATACGTAACTTAGTAAGTCGGTTAAGTTTATTCAATATTGAGAGCCGATTTCCAGTAAAACAAACGTTTGAAATTTATGAGATCGTATTCATCGATTGTTTTTAAGCTCACAAACGTGATAACGAAATGTAACACATACGTAAACTGGTTGTAAATCCGAAAAGTGAATCTTCGTGGCACTTTACAAGGATACGAGCTACTCATTTGGAATAAAAATAACGTAGCAGGACCCATAACACACATACGTATCTCCAATATGAATGGGGACCACAGGTATCATCTCAACTCTTTCCTCTTTTATAGCAATAGGTGTTTGTCCTCTAATACCAATTCAGCTGGTGACCGCGTTCACTTTGTTCTTTTAGTCATGGAGGGTCTCTTAGATGGAGGTCACTTTGAGTGCTATCGTTTTTGCTTCTTCCTGCTAGTATCATGCGGTCCTCTGAAATGGAAATGGGCTTACGTTAGCCACGTTTGAATTTTAACTCACCACCAGTGCTTTATCGATAACGTCAGTTGAGAGGTAGGTACGATAGAATACGTTCAACGGCAGGGACATGCGCAAACGTTTTTTCGAAATTGACTGATATACAGCACATCGTATGTTGATTGTTATACAGCTTGTAGGCCACATAGAAAATGTTAAGCAAAACATATACATTGGAAAATTTGACTTGCCCTACTACGACCGAATACACACGTTTATTCACTATAATAATAGTAATACTTTGTTATTAGAAACAACAGATTCTGTTGTAGACAATCTGGTCTGAATCTCCTGGTGCAACTTTCTTTAGCTCCTACTCAAGGCGTCGTTTTATGGAAGAGCTCTTCTGTATGGCAAATCCATCATTTCTGACCGGATGTAGCTCTGCCACGAACGATCACTGAGCGTAGACAACTACGGTACGACGTCAAAGGAAGTCTTCGAGCGTAAATTTATCCTTTGTTCCTGTCGATATGCTTAGCTTCATTTGCCTTCTAGAATAATTAAATCGTTCGATAGGTAATAAACGGCGCTTTCATTCTATGATGACAGCGCGTTGA
The DNA here is from genome assembly GCF_002532875.2 of Varroa jacobsoni. Classification (NCBI taxonomy): domain Eukaryota; kingdom Metazoa; phylum Arthropoda; class Arachnida; order Mesostigmata; family Varroidae; genus Varroa; species Varroa jacobsoni. The sequence goes on from NW_019214585.1 coordinate 83,618, forward strand.
CGATCAGCATATAGGAGAGAAATATATATATATATCACATGTCTCACTAGTGACCCTCGATGCCTTACACTCCCTATTTGTGTGTCTCTTCGACAAAAGAAAACATAAAGCAAAAAGCAGTATTGAAACAGATCAGATAGAGTAGGATATATACGTTTTTGTTCGTGCACAAAAGTCGAAGCAAGGAAATACGGCCCCATACAAATCGAACGAACATTAGCTCCTTCCCCTCGGCTGAAGTCATTCGAAATTATTACATATTCAAGCAGAGACGCTGCGAACTTTTTAGGCCATCTTATATTGCTCACTTAAGTATTGTTTCGGAATCAAAGCTTACAACATCGTCAGATCAACAGAATTGATAGTGCTGCTGCGCTACGCTTCTTAGACCCGCATTACCCTTGCATAGATGAATTTTAAATCTGTCAACGATATGCTGTAATATCTATGCGAGGACTGTCCACAGCTAACCATATTGAACATACTATAGCTGATGAGATTCAGTTGACATTCGTTAGATCTGTGTTACACTCTCTGTCGTAGACGAGAACCGTGAACTCCAGAGTAAGTTACTGTTCGGCAAAAGAAGTTATAGTTTTTATAAAGCCCACTCTCCCAAGTGATCTTACGAGATAAAAGGTGCATTATCATTATAAAACATTACTTGCCCGTTATCGCTGTGACCTTCTACTTCTATTCTTTCGCATTATATATAGGGTGGGGCAAAGTCCCTTGGCAATTTGAAAAAGGTCACTTGAAATATATATATAGCGCAGATCCATAATGATGACACCCAAACTGTCACGGATTTCCTGACATTGGGTTTATTTAGCATAGAAGCATGTCCCTTTGACGACAGATAGTAGCCGAATTAAACTGGGAATGTCATTGGCACGAAAGTGAATTCCGACCTTTTTAGCTTCGATATAATTACATGTGCCTGATCTAATAACAGATCTCGAGTGGTGCTCCATTGCGTATTTTTATCTATATCCAATTGATGACAATAGTTATTAGAACACTGTGTTTCCTGTTAAAGGTTCTAAACAGAAATACTTGTTAATAAACGAACACGTGCATTTACGGGTGCATTTGTAAGTAGGGCGTTACATACATTCCCTAGACCTCGCGCTGACGGAACAGCACTTTTTCCAATAACTGATAAGTCAAGCCGTTTACGGTACATATACCACCGAAAAAGGCCTCAAAAACTTCCTGAACGAGTTTTTTTTTTACAATCACACTTCAGCATTTCGTAGTAAATGAATTAGTTGAGAAATAGGACAAAATTATAGACGGTGACGGCGAATACACGATAAATTAATTTGATGCTCATTCTGGTAGAGGACAGCCTTTTTTTTTGCAAAAAAATGAAAAGTCAGTAGTATGTTCTTAGCGACGTAATCATTAGAGATACATATGCAGGTCTATGTTTAGCTATTCATAGAATTTATTTCTATTATCGCATATGTTCCAGGAGCGATCAGTTCGATCTTAAAGAAAAAAAAAGCTAGATTTATTGAAGCTGCCTATTCTATATGAAAAAAGTTCTTGAGCTTTTGAGTTGAGAACAGCTTCAGATTTCCTACTCTACTAACTTGGTGACTTCGTGGCCAGAAAACAAACGAGTGACTGAAATGAGAGGCACATCCTAAATTGAAGTTTCGTAGACAAAAGCGGAAAGTCCATTTGGAAAAAATGAAAGAAAAACAAATATCCTATTTTCGTTTTGGTCTTGAACTGGGCAGTGTCGCTTAACTGGGTCGCGGTGAGTTGGGACGAACTTCCAAAATCGCCTCAACGCGTTGCTTTGATTTTTTTCGCGGTTGGTTCCAGATATAGTATCTATAATCTGTCTTTCGATCGTTTGACACCAGACAGTGTTGTTATATATTTGAGTAAATGTAATAATAGTCTACGACTGGTTTGGATTTAAAAAATACTCCATTCGAAGTAACGACATTGACTTTCGTTTCTAGCACCGGAGCCTGGTTCTTTTCCGTTTCAATAACGACGATAATATTGATAATAACCCTTTCCCTAACGTCATGTTATGCTTCACTTCGTTGCGGGTTAGTTGAAGTACATAGCCCTTCATGCACCATTACAATTACTAAAATAAGGAATAGGTGCACGTATCTTAGAAGGAGGTGTTACCGATATATCGAAGTTTGCATCTTACCAGGCAGATAAAAGAAAATGTGCGGAGCTGCGCTACAATATTCTCACACGAATTCAGTCGACTTATAATCGCAAGTCGAGGCATGCTTTTATCTTCACCGTAGCTATGGCTTAACAAACAATTCGGGCAACAATCTCATGGATATATCATCATTCGACGCGTCCCGGTCGATTACCCCGTCTTCACACGGCCAGGAGAGCTAAATAGATGTTTGCGTGTCCGTGCACACGTGTGTCCTTTCATCTTTTACATAGGACGACGAGGTGCCACGATTATTACAGATAAGCCAGGAACGTTTACCGTACACTTTCGGCTACAGTCTATTGTCTCCAAGCTATCCGGAACGAGAAAAATCTCTAAGTCAGCGGGCCGCATCGACGAGCAAACAAACGACGAGTGACAAAAAGTGAAAACGATGTGTATTTTATGGAAACGACTGGTTTGCCTTCGATTCAAGATTATTTCAAAGCGATAATATCATTGTCTTACTGCGTTGAATCAGTGCTCCTAGTTAATAATAGCAAGGTAGCTGGGATGAAATTGGCTTTCCTATCGTTGAGGGAGAGGTCAAGCTGAGGATGATGGCCTCGTATAAATAACGACCGTAATTGTAAAGATTATACTTTTTTCTACGATTAAATAATAACATAAAAATAGTTTTTATACGTTCACAGTTTTACTCAATATGGAATCCTATTACAACTTAATCCTCTTTTGACGCTCAAATAATTGTCTATTATTTTCACTATAAGAGCTTTCAGAGAGATCTAAATCTAATTCATTAGAAATGCAGGTATCGTTAGTTAGAGTGTGGCAAACATTGAAAAGTAACGAAAAATCCGGTTACTTGCGAGTTTGCTGGGGCATACAACACGACAGCAAAACACATATATTTATTATTATAACCTGACCACACAATATCCAATGCAAAATCCCGGAGACTCGTAAGCGGAAAAAAATCGCGGAGAAGTATGCTAGACTGTTTAGCTGGCTAAATGCAAACTTTCCAAGTTAAGGCAGACCGTTATTGGGTGCTAGGAGACTTGAGGGCTGATTTAAGCGATGTTTGCGGACAACCACAGACGACAAACCCACGTGGGTGAGGCGAACGACGTTGAAACACAAAATGACTGTAAAGTATGCCCATACGCAGTCGGTGAAGTACAGAAGACACAGAAGTGTATTTTATATATCGAGTTGTTACTGCGGTTGGTATTACCAAACATCGTCAAAATGGCATATTGCGTTTTCGATTGTGCATCTATGTGCCCTAAAGGACAAAACATAACATAGAGAGTATTGACAAGTGCATATTCGCTTAGTTCATATGTCCGTTTGTACAGAGGTAGACATGCGCATACACAGACATAAACATTTACAGCTGGAATATCAGTTTCCATTTCCATTACTTGTATCATTGTCGGTGGCAGTTCCACCTAGACGACAGTTCTATATATTATCCAAACGGAAGAGACAGCTCTTCGAGGCAACGCCTGAGGCGAAACACTGAAACACCTCAGAACAACGTCGTCGACGTCCCAGCAACTTGTACTGTTACAGAGCCATACTGCTGGCCAACAATAGCGCTTCGTGTTGGAGCTCTGACAATTTGTCCATCCGCCCGTACGTTTTCTTGTTGCACCCATCCGCGATAGTTATTGGTTCGTCATAAGGGCAAGTCGGCATCCAGCCATGGCGGCAGCCATTGACCTAGGACCACTGTCGTCATTGTCAAATGGTCCCTATACGGCGGTCAGACGGACGAGCGGACGCTTCTTCTGTCCCATGAGCAATAGTAGCGACAGTAGTACAGGCGCGACCCCACTCAGCAGCGATAACCACTACAAGCAGTATAAGTAGGCAGGCACCAACATTATCGGCAATAGGTACATCACTTGCATCATCATTAGCCATCTAGACATGGTTCTGTTCAGCAGGAACGACAATCATCAGTTACTGCCGTTGTCACAATACCACCGCAGAGATCATAAGCATGGCCGCTAGAGCGTCGGCGACGAAGCTGTCGCCATCACCGTCATTTTATAGAAATTAGATATGTTAACACGAGCACGACAACGACAACGAACCAGACGATTCACGGAGAGTGACTAGCTTTAAGCCGTAAACAGCCTTGAATTGAAAGCACTAGACGTGCGCGACAGCAGTCAAAAGCAACAGGATGAGATGACACTGAACGGGCGAGGGATCGGTCATCATGGTCGTTAAGCTGAATGAGTGACAGAGTCCATGCTGCCGTTGGGCCTGCTTCTACTGTTGCACGGGCTGACGTGGACACGCCAGTCGGATTCGCGGTGATGGCGTCAACAGTGGGCGTTGTGAAGTCCTATGGCCTTTGGCTTTGCGGGTCGCTCTTTGTTGTTTGTTGTCTGCTTGTTTTGTTGTTTGTCTATTACGTGTACACTACCATTATGTGCATAGCTATCTCCATATTACATTATAAATGAAGTATAGCTGCAATAAGTATGCTGGCGTCCTACCAGCTGTTCGCCAGACGAGTTGATTCGCTGTTGGCGTAAACCACGTATAGATTTAATCGAGCCATCGACCTATGATATAAACTATGGAATAAAAATACAAAGTGTCACTCGGATCACACGTAGATTTAAATCTGTAGCGTGACACATCCCTGATTCCATCGACTTGGATGAACTACAGCGATAGATGTTCATGTAAATGTAAAAGGGGGTATGTGAAAGGAAATAGTTACAGTGCAAAATCGTACTTGGTAAGTTTAATCGCCGAGTTGGTAAATCCATTGTGAGGATTTGTGTTGGTCATTCATTCCTCGGTAGTTTTTCTTGCTGCTGCTGCTGCTTACGAATAGCTGCTTTCCTTATAATCGTCCTCGACCTCGAGCGCCTTTAGTATACGACGACAGCAACGGACCTATATATATATATGTATGTATGTATGTATACATATATATATGTAATTTCAGATGTTTAATATATATATATTTCATTTTTATATATATTATAACTTAACAGCTGTTAACGTTGCCAGACTGCCAGCTTATGCGTGTAAAGCTAGAGAAGCAACATCTAAAATAGTATCGAAGAATAGGTACCTACTAATAACGTATTCGAGTGTTTCCCTTTAATTTGGATAGCATTGTGGATTGTGTTGTTGTGGTACCATATACTTATACGATATTTTCTACAGTTTTTTTTTGTTTCTGTTATGTATACCGCGACGAGCGTTCAGAGAATCGTCGCACTTGAGTGAATTTATCTATTCTAGCTAATAATGGACGAAGTGTTGGCATGTTAATACCAGATTTATATATAGTACAGCTCCATAGGTAGCAGCAGTCAAAGCTACGTAATCAAGTTACTTGTATTTGCGCAGACATTTGTCATTAAACTAGTGATATGGTTGCTTGGTTAATAAATGGACTTTGCTACATATAGGAGATAATCGTAGTGTCTACCACTAGGCGTCTTTTTAGACCACGTCATTATACCGTGTGTGTTAATTAGCAACATTTTCTGTAAGTATATTTTAACCCTGGTAAAAACAGACTTCTAGGCCAACCATCTAAATTTCGTTCGTGCGCATATCTTACAAATGCTACAAGGTCTACGAAGGCGGTTAACGGACCAAGCCTTTGACGAAATCCTTATATATGCGCTAGAAAACAGTTAAACACCTTCCTGCTCTAGTTATTATGTGACACCTTCCTTAGAGATAATTGGATTTACTATTCTTACCGCGATATATTTGCATTACGTCGAGCTATAATAATAAATACAGTTAACGCCACTCTGAAGGCTTATAGATCAACTAATTGACTGACAAATTAATTCCCTCTAATAAGAAAAAAATTTTAAAAAAAAATAGCTATTCAGTTGTTAACATCATGATATGTTTATAACGCTATCCATCTAACTAACATGGATATCGCCGAAGTAAAAGGACTTCTTTTCAATGTAATCGAATGTTATCTTCATACAGCTTAACACACAATGCTATACGAATCGTATTAAGTTTTGCTTGCGCTCTGCACTACGCCTAATATCCTTGTTCTCACATGATTATCTTTTAAGTATAGTTATTAATCAATAACCTCGTACCTTTGTTCTTCTCATACCTGGCATATCTTTCTTGCTAGACGATGCTCTTCAACATCCTCTCTCTGAATATTTAGAAACTATATTTTAGATTACACAGTTGGCAGGGATAACGCTTCACGATGGAGAATCGTTGTAAACTTCTACTTCACGAAGCTGACTCCTGGTAGGATTTGAAGATGATCGGTTGACAGCTTTATGCTAATATACTTGCAAGTGGAGTTGGACAGGGCACAATATTTTTAACTTTGTTGACAGTGGATATATGACAGTTCGACGTCTTATTTTCGCGCTGACTCCTTAATTAGTTTTTTGACAAAATGAGAGGCACGGGACGAAACAGGCTCTTCCGTACACTCGATAATACACTGCTTTCGAAGTGATCGACTTGACCCCGATCCTTTTATGCCAAATGAGTGCTTAAGGAAAAGTACGGCTTTATAAAATTAAAGATAAATAATTCGATTAAACGAAATACAGATACAGTATAAGCCAGCATTAATGTCGCCCTCTTGCCGGCAAGCGCAATCAAAAGTGACGCTTTTATAATGAGCGAGCAGCGCGTTGGGTTCCTTATCCGATGACGTGCGGGCGAAAATGGTACGCGTTCAGCAATGGCCGAATCAGTGTGCACCTAGATAATTTACTGTTCATCTTTTACATTATCTGTTCTAGTGTACACACACAATGATCACAGCGAACGCAAAAGCTGTTGTGCATTTGTTGACTTTGACTTGTCGCGGGGTGTATGGCATAAATGAGCAGTGGATTTCCTTGTTAACATTAGGATGCCCCGTTACATCGGCACGAATTAAAATAAATGTAAAGGAAGTTGAGGGCTAGCTGAAAAGGAGCCGGATATCGACTTTCGCATACAGTCATACACATGTACATCCAGATGGATAGATAGAAATAGTCTAACTCACCTAGCGGCAGTTTGTTTGCCCATTCGCTGTTCTTGCCATGTCGTGTCATGCCGTGCACGCCAAGTTAAAACATACCAAGAGCGCTTACTGAAAGGGCTGATTAAACGCTATTTCGACAACGTAAGCAGCAGACGCAACGGCCAAAACAGGAATCTATTAGCTGGCGCCATCACATTACACTGCCTAGCCTTATAGGCACACTGTGCTATCTATCGAAAATAATCGCTATTTTAGCTATGAATCACTTCACTCTCTGGATATTCGGTGCTGCAGTGAACTTACATGAACCACCCACTCAATCCATCCCCGGTGGAATCAATAACAGGTACTATCCTACTCGTTTACGTTGTTTGCCCATTCATACAGGGAACTGCTACTACTGTTAAAGCTGTTGCAGTCTCGTCATATTGTGCCCAACCTCTAAACGAAAAGCTAATGGGGAATTAAACGAATGATACGAACCTCACGTTCACATACACAGCCGGGTTACGTTCTTGTAGCGCCAACGTGCAACCGTAGAAACGAAGCTGGGGTGCATCGACGGCCGTATCAAGCTGTTAGTCAGGGTGACATGTTCGATTATTAGGCAGACGTACGCGGCTGCTACTTTGTAGCATTCTGTTATTGCTGTTTATGTTATTACAGGAAAGAACAGCGGCAGTCTCAACAAAAAACAACCTTTTACGCTCAAGATCCGTTCAGTCAGCCATTTCACCGTTGCGTTATCCATCGTGATGAATATTCAATTGGCATGGAGGGCGGACAAAAGAAAACATTTCTAACTGACGAACATCGCTCGCCAACTATCAACAGCAGCAAAAACAGATGCTGTGTGGGTCAGTGGTAATCGTACGTAGGCATACGTTCCATAACGTTTTTACTCGCAGCGGACATATGTGTCGTCGCAATATGTTTCTATGCGGACATCGAATTTGTATGTTAATGTAAATACGTCTAAGATGTTGTGACGGTTTTCATTATTGCCTAAGGAGTAGGTAGCAGTTTCTGGGAGTCTATAAAATAGGAATAAACAAAGTGTTGAATTTCTCCTACTGGTAAGTAAGGTGGTACCTTTTAATGAAAACAGCTAGAAATTAATGAAAAAATTTGTTGCGTAAATCGAGACAGGAATCGACTAAAAACACGATAACAACATGAATGTTGCAAGCTATCGGAATCAGTCGAACGTTACATCGGGATAGTGGAACAACTGCAACAGCGTAAAGACATAATGGCAACCGACAAGACTGGCGCATTAGTTACAGTTTTAGTATTAGGCCATGTGTCCTAGCGAATCAGTCAAGCGAATCGGTTAAGGTAATACCCTAGCTTCGTACAATGAGTTTCATTTACTTGACTTTATATAATAAAGTATAATTCAAACTCGGTGGTACCTTAGGAAAGTAAGAGATACACAGTAGGAGAACAGGGAGATTCGGGTGCAATAATGCGCTAACTTGAACGAAATAGGGAGATTTCCAGACAGGGAAAGAACAAAGTTGCATGATAAAGAAATCGAATCAATGTAACGCAGTAGCATTTCTAAAAAAGAGATAACTGCAGTTGAAGATGTCGACGCTTAAGTTCGAATTCAGTTTAGACTGGATGCAGAATTGGCGGAGCAGAGAATTAACATAACGGACGAGATTACTCGAAGGAAAATCTTCGAGTAACTGCTGAAGAACTATTAGTAGCAGCTAAAATTCCTGCAGTGAGGTCTCGAGTAAAGTTTTTGTTAGCTGTAGCAAAATTCAATATTTAAAAACGATATTAGTCAGCCACAGCCTAACTAGTACTATGGGCAGCTGTTCGAATTATTATTTTAATCCTGTAGTGGAACTAGTAAATCTACGGAATAGGTTTTTGTAACGCGCGCGAAATTTCCAACAGGATAACTGTTAATCTATAGGCGAGCTATAAAACCGGTTCGATAAGTAATAACAAAACGGGCGCGACTTGGAGCCCGGTTGGTAAATCCAGTTAATTAATATAACTTATTATATTAGAAAAAAATTATCTTTTGTTTCGGTTTAAAGTGATACTTGTGTATTTTTCAGTGGGACAATTTAGCAATTTCAGCAAGTATATACCTTATTCGAGGATCGTTGTAATAATGCGATATCGCTTTTTATCAATTGAGCTTGAATCGAATCCGGACAAAATAATACATGAAAACCTGAAATACATGAATAGATGACAATGCAAAGAAATATTTCAAAATTAGGGAATTAGTTTCTACAGGGGATGCAGTTAAAGCCGTACTGCCTTTTTGCGCCTTAGCAGATAGCTATTGTTTCAAGAAAGGTATTTTTTTACTTGCCTTATTAAGAGGAGACATGCTTTGCTAAGCTTCCATCTAACACGAATTATTTAACCCCTAGTCATATATTTTACGGATCTGATATATGATCTGCTTTTCCTGTATTTGTATAAATTTGGTATGTTTTTCAACAGAAAGAATCGAATTATCTGTGTCATATATTGCTTAATTAAGGAAAGAGCGACTCGTTGGCCACTAGTTGAATTTCACACATAATTAAATGTTGAAAAATAAGAAACAAGTTACCGCATGCTGTAACATCCTGGGAAAACAGGTTTCTGTCATGAACGCCCTTCACTGTCTACTTTGAACTTATGTGAAATCATCCTTTGTTTTTAACTAAGTTGAACCATTGTAGATGAAGGAAAATAAAGATTAAGGATATAAGATTATCCTGGCGTCATATTAATTCCCGACTTTTCTGTCAGTGAAAGGTACGCCAATTTTCAGCCTGTCGAAAAGCCACGGCCTTCTGGTAGGCATTGTCATGCTTGTCAAAATGTCGTCACGTAATAATTCATTGCATTGACTTGAAAGGTTACGTCGAAAGCCTTAATGAAACGAACTATTAATTAACTGACATATTTCTTTTTAAATATGTATGTTTTTTTGGTACTCTCAGTAATTTTTCATTATGTAGAGGTTTTCGAAATAATTTTTTTAATTATAGCATAAGTAAGTCTCAGCGGGATGAGGCGTTACCGGACTCATTTGGCATTTCTCCAGCAAACCCATCAAACGCTAGTTATACAACTTAATAAACATTCATCGTTTACCTTAATGATTTTGTGTGTTAAATCTTAAATTTCTTATAACCGTTTCTGCAAACGGGGAGATTCGAATCAGAATGGCTGCAAGCTTCTTAGTTAATGGTGATCATGGCATTCAAGCAAGTGCCCATGAACTACCCGATCCGTGTCGCCTTTCGAATACCAGTCATGTTGAGATAGGGAAGTAGACTCGTCTATCGTTAAGTGGAGCGAGTAATTGCATAGACAAATACGAAAACTGTAACAGAAAGGAAAAATACACCTCTACGATGGTGGTAATATCGGTGTTTTACAGTTAGTTAGACATCATTAATTCATTAGTTATTATTGATCTTTTGGTGGTTCGACACCGCATTACGTAAGTAAAATGACGAAATAAACTTCAGACTTGCGAGTAACCGAAAGAGCAAGTTTCAAGACGGCTATAGCGTTTGTATTTGAATTGCTTGGATATCAGCTGGGACATATACTCTGGAATAGCTAAAAATGGTGAAACTGAGGACAAAAACTTTTTTTTTTAGCTTTTTTGTTCCAATCGTCAGCTCAGCAAGTACAAGGATAGAAGCGCACTATATGATAAATGTGATTTGTAAACGATGCCTAATAGTATGTAATAGGTTGCCCTAGGTATATACGCAAGACTGAAACCCAGCTAGTAAAGGACAAACATAGCTTGTACCCAAACAGGACACTACCTTGACGCTATCGCGGTCTGCCATGGTCAATTTCACTTTTTACCGACTGATTTTTGTGTGTTGACCAATTCGAAACTCCCGTGGTCTTCGGTGACGGCACGACGTATAACGGTGTCTGTTTGTTATCGTATGACTGTCGGCCTTGCTGTGTCCACCATCGTGTTAAAACGCTGCCACGCTATGTAAGACAACATCGAAGCGTTGTCCAAAAAACTTTTATCTATTTTTAGGAAACAGGTAAATGAGTAGACTGGGGTCACGCCGGTTACAGTATCGCTTATGAAAATCATATTGCCGATGGAGCAAGCATCATTAATGTTACTGCTTTCACTAAATACCCTTCTGCCTATACGCCGATTATGTCGGGATGATCACGATGCTGACGGATATCATATGGTATTTCTATTTAATACGGTTTTTGGACAAGTAGAAAATCTAGGGAATGGTTAAGAGGTCTATGTGGACGCGATACACACCGCGTGCTTTGGTTTCGAATACCTATCCATATGCCGCAACAGTAGAATCGATCTTTCAAAAACCCAGACAACTACCAGATGCGAAACAGATGAATTGCGTCTGCTATCGGATAACGCGCTTTCTAATGTTATGATTAGTGCTGCAAATAGAGACGCTAGTTTTGTTTGGGTTGTTAAACTATTCGACTTTGCCATGATCGCCGTAGTTGACGGCGGGCAATACAGTTACTGTGCTGCGAAAAGGGCGTGTACAGTTTACATAGTGGCCTGATGTTATAGTAGGATCATAGCAAGTGCAGTACTCTAACGATACTTTTAATGTAGACGACTCCCTCCCAGCTATTTATTGCATGTTGTGCCTTCCTCTTATACCTTTAACCTGATTGTTGTTTTAGGCGGGAAAAGAAACTGTGGAAAACTACTTCAAGTACGTTTCGTATGAGAGATCCAATGACAGGTTGATTCGTTTAGTTAGCTGGATGCGTATCCGTTTGTATGCTGTTAATATTTTCTCTGTAAATGTGTCTGCCTATATTTAGATGTGTGCCTTTGTACAGTTAAATCCGAACGATGAAATCTCCGGCAACGTTCGAAAGAAATTATTAAACGTCGTACAAAATTCGAATTTTGCCATAAGTGTCTAAATGATTATGCCGAATATTTGAACTTACTGAAAATAAACGAAATTTCAAGAGACCAAGTGATTTAATTAGTAAAGTAGAACTAGTGCAGCAGCATAGCGTTTCGTTTGCTCGTATCTCCCAGGTTTCCGAAGATATTGATAATCATTCTTGAATGTCCCGACGAGAGTAACCGAACCGATATAATAAAAGCTGATACCATGTATTGTACGAGCACACATCTTGCACTGCTTGTACGTAAACTGATAGAACGCCTGAATTCAGAGGCCCCACGCCAGTTTTTCCCTCTTCTTGATGGAAATATGGTATTATTTTCATTGCACTATTGTCATTCGTTTTTATGCACGGACGACGCAACAGCACTGCACAGAATCATCACGGACCGGCCAAAAACCCAACGAAGTTAATGCGCCAACATCGCCTAATCCGAGTGACCGACGTCGTCGAAAAGGCACTTTTCGCATCCGGGCCTCATTCAGAACAACTCTTTTGTCGCTTCTGTTGGCTCAGCGCCAGCAGTAGTGCGTCCAGCCTGAACGAACCCGAGCACAAAAAGCGAGAAAAGACAAAGCAAGCGCTGACTCAGGCTTGACGCTGAATGCCACCGATTTGCCGGCTCTAACTGTAATATTGATACGGCGAACTCTCGCCTCGGTGTGCTGTCTACGTCGCGTAGCTGTACTGTGCGGTTTCTTCATTTTTTTAAGAAAATTTTTTTTCAATAACCTCCGCACAACTCAGACGGGCAGGCGCAAGTGGCCGGCAGCGAAGCAATTTTTTTACTACGATTTCAGCCGATACTTACGTACGCAAACGTATCAATTCATTTATCTTATCGTACCACAGAATGAAAGATGCTCCTGTAAGCTAGACGGAGATGGTAAAGGGAGTGATTGGGGGTAGCGTGGAAGGAAGAAAAAGTTGTTGACGAACTGTAGCAGATGGCCTGCCATCTGCTATAATTCACCGGCCAATTACTACAAAATAAGCCAATTAAAGATTGCGGAAATGCAAGGTAGCGCGTGCCATGATTTGTGTAACCTGTTCATGTAAATTAAAAAAATAATGTAGTATTATAAATAAAAAAAATAACGCAGAAAACATAGTTCATAACACTTTTTAGTAAAAAAATTACATTATCTTTCTTTTTTCAACAGAGCATATTCAAACCATCATTGAAATTGCAACTGAACGTCTGATATTCTCTGAAGGGTCACTAAACGTATTGCTTTTTTTTAAGAACACTTGAGGCAAGGTATTACTCTCAATAGACATATCATTACTTGTTTCAGTTATTTGTAAATTGTTTTTAATTTAAATCTATATTTCCGTCTTTAAATGGAGGTTCCTTGCTTAAGGTGCAATGAGGAATAACAACTGGAATAACACGAACTGGCTGTAGACTCACATGGCGTCACCCGCTTTGTCGTATATGCGTTCCTCCATAACCTCCTCAGGCAATTGGGCTTTCATGAGTCTGAAAATACATTTAGGTACTACATATGCTGGAGAAATTACGCTGAATATTATGCTCGTTGCCCCCTGGTACCGTCTTTAAGACAACCGCGGTACCTCAAATTAGTTTTATAGACTTAACAAAACTCATATAACCCATATGACGCGAAATACTTTAATGATTTTCATACACTCAGTTTGATTTTGGCTTATTGACTTATTGACTTGTATATACGACACATTTGACAACTATCACCGAAAATGAATAATAAATAGCGTTTTATATTTTTGAAAGAATATTGTGTTATATTTTTAATGATAAATAAAACATATACTCTAATACTCTAAAATAGACAAGCTTCTTAACAATGATAGCATAGCCCACCCATTGTTTGGATGACATCCACTAAATGGCGACATTTATAGCAGCTTTACCTGTCGAAGACGCGGTTTTTTTTGCATATATTTTAGGGAGGAAGTTTGTCGAGTAAGTCTAAAAATCGTCGTGCTACGTCTATATATTATATACATATCCTATATACTAATATATATGTGTAGCGACTTTTGCCAAATCTTTTATGTGCATTTTATATAATACCCTACTCAGGTAGACAACTGTCTTGAGTTTGTTCTATGTTAACCAACGGGCATATAATAAATTGCTGCAACATCTGTTTTGAGGATATTTATATTCAACTAATCTTCGCTAAACGGTGTCAGACAACAGGAGTTACCAACGAACAGTAAGGCCTGACCTTTTCAGGTGCGTGCGCTGTCACCTTTCACCCTAAGTGTACCCTAAGTAAGCCTAGCTCACTTGATCTGTGTAGACGCAAGTATGTTGCATCTTGTTTAACTCTGTTCCGTATAGATTTTATGCACTGTAATGTCAATGACAACAAGCAGAAGTAAGCCAATTTCGAAATTAAAGTTTAAGCCTTTTTAATGTCTGCCTAGTTAAAAACAGATCATCTGCGATGCGTGTCGCCCTCACATTGGTCACCTGCCATAAATGCTACAAGAATGTTGACCAGTTTGTGTGGATCCGGCAATCCGGATGGAGCAATCTGTAATCTGATGGGCGTCTTCGCGACATTGAAAGGTTTTGTTTATGGGTTTGTGCTCAAAGCTAAAAAAATTAGAAGAACTAAATTTTTTACCTAATCAGAACCATGGCTAACTTTTCTCTGAACACCAATCCTAATGTCCATAAGCAACATACTTGCATACGTTGCACTAGTTAAGCTTAACAGCACAATACGCACCAAATGCGTTTCTCGTAATATATTGTATCGCTCGAAGCAGCGCCCAAAAGCAGTTGCGAAGTAAAGAAACATCGCTTATTGTTAGTACAGACTAGCTATGAGTCTAATCATTTCCGCATCAGCTCCTGTTACCATTCATGTTACATACTTCTCTGTGTGACTCTCATCCACTCTTGGCATTTGCTAGCGCCTTCACCATCTCGATTCTGTCAAAGAGCATCAAAAGCCCCAGCAAAAAGAGTCGGCTCAGTTTTGTCTTGTGTACCTTTCTGTTTGCCTGTGTTTTTTTGCGTGTATTGCGCGTCCCGCCAAAGGACGCCCCGGCCTGCCTCTAATAGCAATAGTTATTTTACGCTAAGAGCTTTGTTGATTACCCTTCACGCTTATTCATGTAATTTCTAATCGTCTTGGTGTCGAAAAAGGCAAAAATACGCGAATTATATATATATATATATATATATATATATATATAAA